>NC_048300.1:22564557-22658215 GCF_013100865.1 Trachemys scripta elegans | reverse complement strand
GAGTGTATGTATGGCTTGTTACTCCAAGTGAAGTTCACACTTTCAGCACTGATATTTGTGATTTCAAGTGAGTCTTAAGTGCAGTGGCTAAGAACAGTCAGGAGGAGGTCACAGTTTTGTTATTTTCTGTTTGCTTATTTCGGAAAAGGGAAGTAGGAGCAGAAAAGCAGGAAAACGAGTGAAAGCAGTGAAGCAATTGCAAAGTTGGAGCTTTTTAGGCTGCAGATTGCAGAAAAGGAGAGGGAGCACTAGAGATTATTGCAACTGAAAGAACTGGAGATAAAAGAAAAAGAGTCAGACAGAGAGGAGGCTGCATACAGAAGTGCCATGGAAGGAAAAAAGCGGGGAGAAAGATAGAGGCAAGAAAGAGAGCAAAAACACCAACTGGACTTGCTAGAGAAGCAGAACCAGAACCCCCACAACCCCAATGATTCCCATCACTAAAAAAATCCACAAGTGGGAACACTTATGTCCTGCATACAGTGAAGAGGATGATATTGCTGAATATCTGACTACCTTTGAAAGACTGTGTGTAATACAGGAAATCCCTGATGATAAGAGAGTTCCTACCCTGATTGTGAAATTAACTGGTAAAGCTCAAAATGTATTCAATGGAATGCCTATTGAAGATGCTTTAGACTATTGTAAATGTAAAGATACTGTTTTGCGAAGTTTTCAGATTACCCCTGAAACATATAGAGTTAAATTTAGGAATCTTAAGAGGGATATTGGTATGAGTAATGGGGAATATGTAAACAAAATGAAAGATTTGTTGGGAAAATGGGTGAGGGGTAAAGAGGTGGCAAGTTTTGAGGGAATGTTGGATCTTTTTGCTCAAGAGCATTTCCTAAGCATCTGTAAGGCTGATGTAAAGCAGTGTCTATGGGACAAAGATGTAAAGTCTGTGGATGAGATGGCTTTTTTAGCTGATGCCTTTGAACAGAATCAGGTGTCTATTGAGGGCAGGCCACAGAAAGAGGGGTTTAAAACTGATGGGAAGGGAGGATTTCATTTTGCCCCTGGGAAGACAGAAGGGGATTGGGAGCCTAAACATTCTCTTACCCAAAAACATTCCTCTAACCCCAAATTTCCTGTAAAAGCAGAAGAGCCCAAAAGGTGCTATCAGTGTAATTCCACTGATCACCTGAGGAATAAATACCCCGTGCTGGGAGGAAGCAGGCAAACAATAGCTCATGTTAGTTCTGCTGAGAGAGGGGACAGAGCAGAGACATGGCTGGGACTATGCTATAAGAGCTTTGAACCAGGTATGGAAAACCATCAGATCATACCTAGAACTACTCATTTAAACCCCAGATATGTAAGTTGATCAGTAAATGTCTAGGAAGACACGATTAGGGTTATCGCCTTTATTTCTTATTGGCTTGTGGACTCCTCTGCCTTCATTTGGAATTTAGATATAATTTATTCAGCAGTTTGTTACTGGAAATGCACTTTGTACTGTTCAGGATAGGAAATTATTTCTGAATTTTTAATTTATGCTCTTCTTTGTTTCTGTACTAATTTTATTAAAGGAGTTTTAAAAGTCAAAGTTTCTCTGACCAGAAATTCCACCCTGGACCTGAGAAAACTTCCCAATTAAAGTTTAATCAAAAACAATCCTTTCCAACAGGGAAAAAATACCCACAGTTTAATCAAACTGGCATTTTCTAACAAAAAAAATTGTCAAAAAATTCTCAATCAGCGCTAGTCTCAACTCATCCTGCCCAGTGTGAGATCCCTATTGCAAGTGAACAAGGCATATAGGTGTTGGTTGCCAGACAAATGCAGCATGACAGGGAACTGACATTTCTGACACTGGTGGAGAGAGGACACCTGGAGAATTTTCTGCAGAGAAAACTGTGTGGGCAGATCTCTGCACTGATGCATAGGCTCATTGATTTTGCCAGGACTTAGCTTGAATGTACAGTTCCTCCGTCCACTTAATTCCCTTTGCAGGGTTGGGATATTAGGTAGTAAACAGTGTTATCCATTTTATTTTATATATATTTGTTATGCAGTATGTAGCCTGAGGGACTGACTCACTTCCAAGACCTTTTCCACTTGGCTTATCCAAAACATCTTGTCCAGTTCTGGAAGAACACGTCATAGAGTTCTCTGGGATACCAAAAAAACTCAGTTTGACTCCAGATTTCATCACCCAGATATCCTTCATTTGGCATACAGCAAAGCTACACTGTGTTGATCAGACTCAAGCAGAGGGGGTGAGTATGGAGCATACCACACATCCACAGTTACATATAAACCCTCTTCTTTCATATATATATTTACACATCTCATTGCATTTACTATACATAACATCACACATTTTTGGATTGACTTGGTCATGCTGCAGGAACCAGTCCCTGTGACGCATGCACTGTCAATGCTCGACCCCCTGTTTATATTCCTAACTTATCTTCTTCATTATTAATAAGTAGGCAGCAGGTTTAAAACAAATACAAGGAAGTTCTTCTTCATGCAGCGCACAGTCAACTTGTGGAACTCCTTACCTGAGGAGGTTGTGAAGGCTAGGACTATAACAGTGTTTAAAAGAGAACTAGATAAATTCATGGTGATTAAGTCCATAAATGGCTATTAGCCAGGATGGGTAAGGAATGGTGTCCCTAACCTCTATTTGTCAGAGGATGGAGATGGATGGCAGGAGAGAGATCACTTGATCATTGCCTGTTGGTCCACTCCCTCTGGGGCACCTGGCATTGGCCACTGTCGATAGACAGGATACTGGGCTAGATGGACCTTTGGTCTGACCCGGTACGGCCATTCTTATGTTCTTATGTCCTCTTATCTTAGCTGGCTCAGACATTGTCTTTTTAGGCTACTGAGGCATTTACTTCAGCCTAATAATCTGTTTACTTCCCTGTAGTGAGGTGGTGTGGTTCCCTGCCACCCCAGAGAGACACGAGTCCCTCTGGACACCAGAGTGGGTGGAGCCAGGGAGCTCTGAGCCCGCCCCCCAGAGGGTCAGGCATGGCACCAGAAGTATAAAGGCCTGACCTCAGAGCTCACTGAGAGAGCGGCAGCCAGGGAGGCCAGACACCTCTGGCCTAGCTCACGATTGGGAAACCCCAGCGGCCTGTGGTAAACCCAAGGACTGGCCCTACCTGTCCCATGCCAGCTACCAGGAGGAGATCCCGAGTCTACCCCTTGCCAGCTATCCCGAGGAACCCATGGTGCTGGACCCCCCAGAGGACACCCAACCCAGGTACCTCAAGGGGGGAGTCTGGAAGTAGCCCAGGGGCAGCCGACCTTAGTCTGGCTGCAGCACTGCCAGAACCCATGTCAGTGTGTTGTGGCCAGGATCCCCACTGACTCACCAGCGGGTCTTCTGCCGCTGCTAGGGCCCTGGGCTGGGACACAGTGGAGTGGAGGGGCCTGCGTCCCCCCTGCCACCCAACTCATGAGTGGCAGTCTCACCATCTCCCAGGCCCTTTGGAGCCAACGTCCTGGGCTTACTATTATATACGGTTGTTGCTCAGCCCCTGTCTGAGGGCCTGAGCGCCTGACTCACCATTGCCCCACCCTGACCCAGGGCCTGGGCTTACTGTGTTTATTTCTGCCCTCACAAAGGCCGCAGAGGAAGACTCCCGTGGCCAAACTAATTCCCCACAAGACATCTTCCTGAATTTAGTGAGGCGGTGTGGCTCCATGCTGCCCCGGTGAGAGACAAGCCCAGCTATCCTCTCTACACTCCCTAATTCTATCCCTCAAGAAATGAGGCCTCCCTCCATGTGTTAATTACTTATCTCAGGCCAGGCCTGAGCTACAAGACTTAACACTGCCTTAAAATTAGAATGAAGATACACTTAGGTAAGACGGGTGCGAGAAGAGAATTAGGCCAAATGTTTGTTTAATGTAATGTAATAAAATGTAATGAAAATTAATTTACAAAAAGGAATCATGAAACTAACTTTTAGGAAAGATATGCTTTGTATTAAAAAAGTAGGAATCTATACTATATGTTTCAATGTCCTCCAAATTCATGTCTTTCACTTTCCAGGAACAGTTTGCCTTCTTATCCAGCATGTGCAAGAGAAAGACAAAAGTTTGATTTCCACAATGAGTTTTCATCATAGGTGAATGTAGCACCACATTATCTTGGCTTATATTTTTCATTCCCAGTTTAACAGTTATAAACACCTTTCAACATCATATAAGAACAGCAGGGTAATCCAGATAAAAGAAAATTCTTCAACCCTAACAACTTGACTCAGATTTATGTGCCAGTTTCAATTGTTTTCTCCTCATTCCAAGAGTTGCAACATCACACAAGTACCCTATAATGTGTTACTTGATTGGCCTTTCCAACGATACAATGTGCTACAACACATTGATGGGGAAGTTTATAGGCATCTCCCCCCACCACCACCTTTGCTATTCATTGAAAATATATATCATGGTCTCTTCTTTCTGTGCTCCACAAACCCGACATTTCTTAATCTAAGGTTGTCTTGCAAGATGTCAAACTGTTTTTGACTTATTTTATAGAACTTTCTGTTAAAACAGTGTCATATAAATCAATCAAGTCTTCAGTTTTCTGTCAGACACCTGCAATCTTAAACTACAGCTTTCAAACTGATACAGGGGAATTAGTAGATTTTATTGTACATCCTGTAGGTAAGCAAAATTTAGTCTAGGATTTACCTGTACCTGTCCTAGGTGAAGTGTTTGCTTATAAATTATTACCAAGGTAATGAGCAAAGTAAGAGAGTTTTCACTTGATTAGCCCTTGTTCAAATGTAGCCGTTGGTACCTTTCACCTGTGACAGCCAAGGAAGTTCCAGACTTGAGTTTTTCTATTATTTTTACTATTTACTTTTTGTATTATTGTAATGCCCCAAGAGAGAGTACAGTTCCACAGTACTTGGGACTGCACATATCTGTAGTAAGAAACACTCCCTGATCTGAAAAGATGAACAGAGAAAGGAAGTATTATTATCCCCTTTTAACAGATAGGGAGAGAATAAGGTCCTGATTTAGAAAAACCTCTATCCAGGATAACATGTTAGCATGTGCTTAAGTCTCACTAAAGTCAATGCATCCTAAACAGGGATGGATTCAAGCACTTTCCTGAATCACGGCATAAGAGACTTGCCCAAGGTCACGGGGAAATCTGTGGTAGAGCCAACAGTTGAACCCAGATCTCCGAGTCTCAGCTCAGAGTCTTAATCAAAGGATCATCGATCTTTTTTTTCCCACCTATGTTAAATGGATTCTAGTTACTTCTTTGATCATTTTATTCATTACAATCCACAGTAACCTGAATTTCATCCAACATTTTGTGAGTAACCACTCTATTTATATTAAGATCCTGATCCTGCAAGGTCTGAGCATTCCTATTAAATTGAAAGGGCCTGCTTCACCACTTTTATGTACCTTCAATTATCCTTTCACCTGGGTAAAGTTGGCATAAAGTCTCACCATTGCTTTTTTTTTACTTATTGCTATACTATCTCCTCTAAGATTTGGTGGGGTACGAAGGTATCTAAATAATATTATATGCTCCAGGTTATTAATGCTTTGTAACTTTGTAGAACAGCATTTTTAAATGTATTTTGAAAAATCATCCATGTGTTCCCACCACGTTAGAGTGCCTCTGCAATCATTTATATTTTAAGTAATTGCTATTAATCATGTATCATTAGTAAAATGTTTATAAATGTACCTTAAGTGTCACTGTGTTCTTCTTAGAAATTGATGATCTGTAGAAATTTACCAGTGAAGAATGATGTTGCATTAGAATAATTCAGTTTCTCTAAAACTCAAAGCTTCAGTTCCAGTTATTTTTCCTTATATCACCAATATGTACAATTTCTCTTTCTTCATTTTAATAATGTATTTTCTGTTGTCTTTTTCCATGCCTTTAGATCCTGTGGGGGACAATCTTCTGATTATGTGCATTAACTCCATTATGTTGTGGACTTACTTAAGATTCTGCACCCACAGAATGAGTAGCTACTGCATTCTAAAATGCCAGATACTCTAAGTGTAAAAGCACCTACTTTTTATTGAAACTATTCTTGCTTTATTACTGTAAACAACTTTGATCATAATGATGCCATTTGAAAGAGCTGATCAAGCTGAGAAAAAATGACACGACAGTCATAAAGTGACACTAAATTTTGCTATTAACATTTTATAGTTCATAAGGAAAGTGTTCCAAGATGCAACTACAGACAAAAGAGAAAATTAATTTTAAATAGAACTGTAGATTTGAGCATTTGCAATATACTAATAAAATCATTTGTACCATATTCTTAAACACAACAGACAGAAATCATACTGGATACCAGAGGATAGATAAAACTGTGCCTTCACTCAGACAATTGCATTAATATGTTAAGTCGCTGATCCCGGAGACAAAGAAAAGAGTTTTGTGGCAGGAAGAAAACATAAAAATATATGAAGCAAAACTAAATGTTATACCAAAAAAACAAAAACAAAAAAACCCCACCCCACAACCAACCAAAAAGCACATAGTTCAAACAGGGGTTCTAAGTTCTAGTTGGAGAGAAGAAAAAAAAAAAAAGGTTTAATTGGAGGCTAGATCACTATACCCAACAAAACTGATAATCTGACACGTGGAACAACAGTCTGCTTTTTGGGGTGTAGACAAAGCAAGGAATTTACTACAACAACTGCTGAAGTGGCAACCTCCTTTGGACCAAATTAAAAAGTAGAGGACAACTGAGACTTGTACTCTATAAATCCTCAAAGAGAAATGATTTGTTCTAGCTATCTGGTAACACAAAGTTATTTTAGTACAGCATCTTTTACAGTCCTCAAATACACCAAGGAATACCAGCTCTAAGTGACAGATCCAAACAGATAAATAGCCACAAGCTATACTGGGTACAGAAAAAATAGTTTATAACTCGAGTAAAATAAAAAAATTAAGATGTGTTACAGAGGTATGCAACTGCTTGATGGGATTAATTACCAGACAGATACTTTGGCCAAGAGCCTGCCCTGCTCTGATGGCACAGAGGTGCCCTATAATCAGATTTAGACAGCTTCTGAAGGATTCCGCCAAAGTAGGGAAGTCTTAGTTGGCATATAGCCACCATAGCAGAGTGGGCAATGTGGAGAAAGAGGCATGGCTGGGGCATCCCTATACCCTGGTGGTTTGCAACTACAGGAAAAGTCCCTTTTAGGCTATTCTATGGTATATTGGTGACCAGAACTCTCAAGTGTATGACAGTATTCAGTGGAGTGAACAGCATTAGAACTCCTTCAACTTCCATGTCTTGCTGCAGCCCATTTTGAGCTCCTGCCTGGGGCAGGGAACAGTTGTCAGTAGTGAAGGAAGAAGAAGACTCAATTCAGGCAGCTGTTGGCCCCTCATCCCGTCTCTATTTCTCCCCTCCAAGGAGCAGAGAAGTCTGTGAGGGAATGGAGAGCTTCCCAGAAGTCTCCTGGAAATTTTTGGATGGGGGTGAAGGAGAACACAGGCTGGGTTCACAAGAGGAGAGAAGAGGAAGGAGTAGAGCTGGCTCTGAGCTGCCTAGCTGTTTCTGCTCCCTCCTCTTGCAATTCACTCTTCTGAACATAGTAAGGGCTACTTGTTTCCTCCTGCCCTATCCAAACACTGCCAGTGCTCGTGGCCAGCTCTGTTCCTTGGACAGGCCCAGAGCTGCCAGTTAAGAAGGAACAGACGAGAGCCTTCTGGGACACAGTGGCAGTAACAAGTATGGAAAACCTGCACTAATTGCAGGGTGAGTGTGGGAGAGGAGCATTAAAATGATTTGGGGGCAGGGACCTCACTTGTGCTTGGGTTTAAGGGATGCATTACTTGTACTGAAGTACTGGGAGCCTTCTTAATTGTACTGGGGCAGTAAGGGGCTTCATTCACTCTGTAAAGGACAAGGGGCAGCATTATCTGAAGAGTCAGTGGTAGGACTCCATTATTTGCATTGGGAGTAGAGTGGGTAGGAAACTACTCTTTCCTTCCCAAGTTTACCTCCCCATAGGGGTCTACACAAAGTTTGCACTGAGATCCTATCCCCAACCCCCAAGTACCTGAGTAGCCTGGGCAGGGACCCCTCGGCCTCTTCTCATCTTCAACAGAGGGCAGAACTGGTGTAACTGTATCAAAAAAGTGAGAAAATATCCTTAAAGTCGGGTTTTATTGTTTAAACCCAACAAGTAAATCCTGGATCCAATGACAATCACAGATGTCATTAAAACCAATTGAGGGTGGCAAGCATGCTCTTTCAGGGTCCAGAGAAGGAGCAATCAAGTGCCTTAGGAAAACCAGCTAAAGACAGTGGAGGTGACTACCCAAGGCAATGGGGTCACAGTCCAGAGCTATTAGCAGGACTCTCCCTGCTGACAAACAAAAGAGCTAGGACATTATTCACAGGCTGTGTGTGCTGGAGGCAGAAAGCCAAAGAAGCATGTATGAGCATGACCCTGAGAAGAAGAGAGGGGATAGAGTACTTGGGGTACAGAGCTTGTTGAAGAAGCAGACTGGGGGATTTCTGTTGGTTTCTATAGTGTACTTTTTTTGGAGGGGGAGGGGGGCAAATAAGGTAGATTACACAAAGAATATTCGTGACTCATATTACAGATTTATCATCCTACCAGAAACAACCCTGCAAGGAGCTGAACTCTGGCTAACTAGGAAGACCAAAGGGGCAACTATACTGTTTGTTCCCTATGGTGTGACATGCAACAAGACATAGATGTTCCACTATTGGCCATTTGCCACACAAGTTAAAGGGAGTGCAAAGGTGATTAAAGGCCACCTTTCCATCCCCTCCTCCCCTACCAAGCACTCTTCACCTACAGCTTAAGATCTGAACTCACTCATTTGTGACTCTGTGGTTAGAGGAGAGCCCAGCCACCCCTCATAGTTCCCCTAGAGGCCACTTACTGTGCTGGGAGTGAGGGGAAAGGTAACCAACTGAATTGCTTTGTGTCAGGTATCCTGTGCACATTCCATAGAAGTATGGTTCCCAATAAGCTAGAATTGGAAGTGGATTTATGTGTGGCAGGGTGAGGGATAGCTTAGTGGTTTGAGCATTGGCCTGTTAAACCCAGGGTTGGGAGTTCAATCCTTGAGGGGGCCATTTAGGGATCTGGGGCAGATTGATCCTGGGTCTGGAGATTGATCCTGCTCTGAGCAGGGGGTTGGACTAGATGATCTCATAAGGTCCCTTCCAAGCCTGATAGTCTATGATTCTATGAAAAGGCATTTGCTAAGGAAGCTGATGAATGGGTTTGGGGCTACTAATGTCTGGAATGTAGAGGAAGAGAGGGCAATAGGCTGAGACCAGCTGTGGATAGGTGGGATGCTGATGGCAGCCCTCCACCAGCTGGTACAGATTAAGTAAAGACTCATGGCCTGCACTATATAAGGTATTGCTGGATAGTTCCCAGATGAGTTAAATTAGTAAAGTTTCAGCCTAATTAAACAACATCACTTGCATCTTGTCTTTTTTCCTGCATGTCTGGGACAATGAAAAAAAGCCAGAGACAAGGACTGGTATGTCAACAATGGCAGCTTTTCAACTACCAGGCAACTGTCTCATTCCATGAGGAAAGCAGGCCTTTTGTGCTCTTTTAGTGAATCTTGTATCTTTCTTTAATTGGTGGGACTTTATAAGCTAATTGATGATCTGCAACAGTGATACAGATGCTTGTGAATATAAGGCTCTGTTATTCTAATTCTCTCTTCAGAGAGCTTTCTGTAGGGTTACTTGATCTTCTGCAGCTTGTTCTGAAAAGAACCACAGGATTGCTCACTGGTTTGAGTTACTGAGATCATGTTATGCCCACCTTACATTCTTTATGTTGGCTGTTTATAGTGGTGCTGCTGGATTTTAGAAGTCTTAACAGTGTTACACCTAGCTACAATCAAAACTTGTTCCTTGAGCCTTTGTGCTGACAATTATCTTCATCCCCTCATTACATCTGCAGCTGGTAGGCAAGCATGCTTTTGCTGTAGTATATCCTACAGTGTGGAAATTACATTCCCTTTTGCTTCCCCAGAAGCCCATTTAATTTCTTCTTACCTTCACAGTGTAATAATTACTGGCCCAACTTCTGAGTGGTACCCAAGAAAGAGGAGGGAGGTGGTGCAAAGGTGATTATAAGCCAACTTTGCACTCCAAGTTTCTAGGTTGAACTCCCTCCAGTCTGTACCACTCAGTGCATCTTAGAGCAGCGGAACTCTGACTTCTCCTAAGGGACTGTTCCACAAGAGCCACCTACCTTGCCAAGTGAAAGAGATTTTCAATCTGGTTGGTGCAGCATCATTTGTCCCTGACGCTCGCTTCTGTGCTGCTTATATTAGACTATCTCCTCCATCTCAAGCAATGGGGGCTGTCCATGTGATCAATAAGGATTCACTTGATCACCATCTCTGCCTTTCATTCAGGTGGCAGAAGGCCGCTTGGTCTTTGCCAACCCTATGGTCAGCCATTTCCTTAAAGGTCTCAACAGGCTATACTCTCATGTCTGACAGCCTGTCCCAGCTTGGGACCTCAATCTGGTCTTTTCCAGACTCATGGGATCACCCTTTGAACCTTTGGCGACATGCTCCCTGCTCTATTTCTCATACAAGGTAGCATTTCTGGTAGCAATAACCTCAGCCAGGAGGGTTTCTGAGCTCAAGGCACTGACATCAGAGCCCTCTTACATGGTCAACAAGATTCAGCTCAGACCCCACCCGGCTTTCCTCCCAAAGGTTGTCTCCCAGTTTCACATCAAACAGGACATCTTCCTTTCAGTATTCTATCCTAAGCCACACTTGAGCAGCAGGGAACAAAGGCTTCACTCATTGGATCTCCATAGAGCGCTAGCCTTCTACATCGAGAGAACGAAGCCATTCCAAAAGTCTGTCCAGTTATTTGGGGCAGTTTCAGACACAATGAAAGGTCAGCCTGTGTCGTCACAACGCATCTCTTCATGGATCACGTTCTGCATCCGTGAGTGCTACAACCTGGCAGGGGTGCCTGCACTTCCACTCACTGCGCACTGCACGAGGGTCCAGGCCTCTTCGGTGGTGTTCCTGGCACTGGTTCCCACCCAGAAAATCTGCAGAGCAGTGACGTGATCCTCCATACACACTTTCACCATGCACTATGCAATCACCTAGCAGGCCAGAAATGATGAGGTCTTTGGAAGAGCGGTGCTCCAGTCAGTGGACGACTCCGACCCCACCTCCTGAACTCGGGCTTGGGAGTCACCTGATTGGAATTGAAATGAACAAGCACTTGAAGAAGAAAAAACAGTTACTCACCTTCTCGTAACTGTTCTTTCAGATGTATTGTTCATGTCCATTCCAATATCCTCCCTCCTACCCCTCTGTCGGAGTAGCTGGCAAGAAGGAACTGAGGGGATGGCAAGTCAGCAGGGCTCTATATTGAGCACCATGAAGGTGCGACTCCAGGGGGTGCCCAGGCCGACTTGACAGAGGCTGCTATGGGAAAAATCTTCCAGCTACTGTGCACACGGTGTGCACACACCTGATTGAAATGGACATGAACAAGACATCTCAAAGAACAACAGTTACAAGAAGGTGAGTAACCGTTTTTTGCCCAAGCACAGTTGTGATCTGGACAATAATGTCTTATTGACTTCTAGGTGCATATTTGATTTCTTTGATGCATCAAACCAGAGAGCCAGATCCTATAAATCAGTATAGCTCTGTGGAAGTCATTGGTATTACTCTGATTTACCCCCTACCACCAGGTTCTGGTAGATAGTGCTTACATTTGGGATACAACAAGGTCCTTGCTTCTTCAGGTGATGGGGAATAGAATATTAGAAATGGTCCCCTGGGAATGTAATAAAAAGCACTCACATTTTGTTTCATGTTTCTCTACAAAGCTGCTGTAGAGGTGTTAGACCAGTGGTGGGCAACCTGTGGCCCACAGGCCGCACACGGCCCGCCAGGATAATCTGCTGGTGGGCCGTGAGACAGTTTGTTTACATTGACAGGCCACAGGCACAGCTGCCCATAGCTGCCAGTGGCCACGGTTTGCCATTCCTGGCCAATGGGAGATGCAGGAAGCGGCGTGGGCCACAGGGACGTGCTGGCCGCCACTTCTTGCAGCTCCCATTGGCCGAAAACGGCAAACCGTGGCCACTGGGAGCTGCGGATGGCCGTGCCTGCGGACGGTTAATGTAAACAAACTGTCTCGCAGCCTGCCAGCAGATTACCCTGACAGGCCATGTGCGGCCCGTGGGCCACAGGTTGCCCACCACTGTGTTAGACCCTGCTTTGAAGGTGCAGCCCTGCACTGAGCACTTTCTGTCACAGGAGGTGTACTGGAGGTATTGTGTTTGAGGACTAGTGGGAGTGCAAACTGCTAGCACTTTTTTAAGGAGTACAGCATGTTCATCCCAATCCCTCACAGCCAAGCAGCTGTGCTAGCCAACATGTAGAGCCTTTGTTCTGCATAACCTTTCCCTTCCCAGAACCCTTTAGGACCTTGTTGTATCCCAAATGTAAGCACTATCTACCAGAACCCTTTAGGGTGCTATATTTCCTTAGAAGACATCTCAGTATCTACCTCTGCACTCCCTGAGTGTAAGGGGTTGAGAAATGTGATGGAAGTGCCGAACATCCTCCGTGCATTCTGAGTGGCTGCGTAAGGGCCAGGTAGACTCTAGCTCCAAATGATTAAGCAGGCAGATTTCAACATGACTGCCCACTGTGCCTTGCCCTCTTAAGAGGCTGGCATTTACCTACTTCTCTAATTGTGGCACCCTGCTGCACTAAACAATGAATGGTAATATATGGTCTCCTAGTCCTCTCTGCTTTTTTTCAGTTTCGCACACATATTCTCCCCCCATCCAAATATTTTGCTTCCTTATGCATTAATTTTCTTGTGTGTATTTTTTTTTATATTTTTGGTCTAGTTTCATGGACTTTCACAACTGAATCGTAATAAGGAAATTCATGTGGAACTCCACTATTTTGACAAGACACTACTGTTCTACTGCAAATGCCTGGTGAAGGGAAAAGTTGCATTTTAAACAAATGCCTGCTAAATTAATAAACTTTGTAAATTACAAAATCCCTGAGCACCAACTGCTGAAATACAATAACTCTCTGACCTGAACCTATTAAATGAATAAGTCTGCTGTACATAATTTACACTAGTACTATGCATGAAAAATAGCTCCTGTAAAAAAAAAAAAAAAAAAAAAAAAGCAAGATAACAAAATAATCTTTCTGTGGAAACAGAATTACTGTCTACTAGGGTTCACTTTAGCAGCATTAGCTTTTGGACTCTCTCATCATTTTACCTTTGTTAGTATACCACTTGCAGGAATTGTTCAATTTTCAGTAATTTAACAATGATTTTTTTTTATTATGATAAAGGATGTTTAATGTACCAAAGTCTCTGGTGTTCCTGATCATATTAGGTACACACAATGTGTGTAATAACACCTAAAATGTACCTGTGACATTCCCCTGGTGTTATCTAGGGGTCGCTCCAATCCTTGGCTCTGGGAGCCAGCCTTACCCTGCTCTGCTGTCAGAACCCCCACTCCTGGGCTGTTCACGCACAGCCTCTGGCATGTAAGCGGCTCCTCGGATTGTGCAACCGAATGACACAACTCTGGGAACCTCCATCTTGCAGTGTTCAATTATGGCCGCTGGATGCTGTGAGCTTATATGAGTTCATCAATTTAACAAAGAAATTGATATGTATCAGGCTTGTTATCCCAAGGGGAGTCTCTGAAATGTTTCAAACCAAACGCACTGCTTCTGGTAGAATAAACAAACAGATTTATTAACTACAAAGATAGATTTTAAGTGATTGTAAATCAAACCACAAGTCAGATTTGGTCAAATGAAATAAAAGCAAAAAGCATTATAAGCTGATTTTAACACTTTCAGTGCCCTTACAAACTTAGATGCTTCTCACCACAGGTTGGCTGGTTGCTCTTCAGCCGGGCTCTCCCCTTTGATCAGTGCTTCAGTCGCTTTTTGGTGGTGTTTGTAGATGGAAGTGGAAAAGAGGAGAGGAAGAGCATGGCAAACATTTGCCCTCCATCTTCAAGATCAAGTGAGCATTACCTCATTGTAGTCCCTGACTGACCAAGGGAAGGGGGTGACTCACTCGAGAGTCCAACAGATCTTTTGTTGTTGCCTAGGGCAGTATCCTTTGTTCCTGTGAGGATGGGCTGGGTTTGTCCCATATGTGCCCTGATGAGGTGTGAACTGCCCCTCTGTTCCTGGAGAGTTTTGCCTGGGCTTGTTTTAAGCCATGAGGACACATTTTCAGCCTCATAACTATATACATGAAATTACAACCTATAACATTACTATAACAACAATGCTGAGTGCATCATGAGACACCGAAGACACCCAACATGACAAACTTTGCATTGGATACCACACAATCATATTATAAGGATGAACATGGGGTGCAGAGTGTTCCCCTGAGATACAGAGTGTCACAGTACCATATTAACATATTGTGGTCCAAATCCTGCTCACATGACTCATATGAATGGTCCCACTGCCTTCATATATAAGTGCATATGTAGGGAATATATAATGTAGCATGGGAAGAATGCTTTTTATCAGTATAGGTTTGGGGCTGCTATTGTACTCATGAGTTGCCAGTCCATGAGTGAGTTATGCAGGCCATCCCCAAATAAGTGCTGATAATATCTTTAGGCCAAATGAAAATGTAGTGGCTTCTGTGCAATTAACATATGTTACAGGACAAACTATTTTACAATTATTTGAATGGGGTCATCTTTCTATCCCTCTTGCAAAGCTAGAATACATCAGATACCATGAATCCAGAAACCTTTAAACATGACACAATAGATTTTCTGTACATAAAACTGTCATGAATGTAAGGTCTGATATCTTGGGGTATTCCAATGCAAATGCTGGTCCCACTGGAAGGTGGTAATATTCCTTTCTCACTGGTATAAATCTTCCATTTCTAACACTGAAAGGATATATAATGATTTTCTTACGTTTAACTCCTACTTGATGCTGAAACAATTGTTGGGGAAGACTGAAAAACTGTCCCATGAGATAATGGTCCAGATTCTGTGTTGTGGCCAGAGAGCACTCCACACAGGGTGGAATACAGGGGTGAGGCATGTTACAAAAGAAGCCTTGACTGACCCCATTTCCTAGGTCATGCCCCTAAAAGCTGGCCTGAGGGCAACTTTGAAGTTAAAGAAGCTGGGAAGTTTGGCCAATAAAAGAGCTACTTTGGAGAATAAAATAAGAAATTAGTATGATCATTTGGAGGGCTATTGAGCAATATTCTTTAATACTCCTTTGAAATAATGTTCCTTTAGCACACCATTGCTGTAAGGGCAATCTGATTCCAGCCTCCTCCATCCTTCTCAATGGATAGAAAATGTACAGGTAACTTTTGAGGATGCTGTTGAATAATGCTGAACAAACTGCACCATAGGAGAATCAACAGACAATACCTTAGGTTTTCTTTTGCATAATGTTACTGTTGTGTCTTTACTATTGGCTGTAGTGCTCTTCAATACAGGGAGGGATAGCTCAAGTGGTTTGAGCATTGGCCTACTAAACCCAGGGTTGTGAGTGTAATCCTTGAGAGGGCCACTTAGGGATCTGGGGCAAAGTCAGTACTTGGCCCTGCTAGTGAAGGCAGGGGGCTGGACTTGATGACCTTTCAAGGTCCCTTCCAGTTCTAGGAGATAGGATGTCTCCATTAATTTTTTTATTTATTTTTATTTAATATGCATTGCATGCATGTGGATACAAAACACTTAAAGTCCCTCCAAAGGTTGGTGTTTCAGGAACTTTGGGAATATATTCTTGTAAATGTGAATTTAGTGCTCCAGAAAGGTGTTGGATTGTCATCCCTGGAGATTGCTGTCCTCTATTTATTCCCCAAACAGATACAGCATGGGCAGCAGCTCTCAACATTTTTTCCATAGAACCTCGAGCTTGAGCCAGAGGAACCCCACCTGGGCGTGACAACTTAATTCATTCTCCATGCCCAATAGATCCTTCACAAGAAGGATGCCAGTTTGTGCCAGTTGCAGTAGTGATTTTTGTGATGTAAACGCTTCTAAGTGTATGTCTACACTACGAAATTAGTTCGAATTTATAGAAGCCGGTTTTATTGAAATCGGTTGTATACAGCCGATTGTGTATGTCCACACAATAAAATGCTCTAGGTGCTCTAGTCGGCAGACCGCGTCCACAGTACGAGGCTAGCGTCGACTTCCGGAGCATTGCACTATGGGTAGCTATCCCACAGCTATCCCACAGTTCCCGCAGTCTCTGCCGCCCCTTGGAATTCTGGGTTGAGATCCCAATGCCCGGATGATGCAAAACAGTGTCGCGGGCGGTTCTGGGTACATGTCGTCAGGCCCCTCCCTCCCCCGTCACAGCAACGGCAGACAATAGATTCGCGCCTTTTTATCTGGGTTACCTGGGTTACCTGTGCAGACAACATGGAGCCCGCTCAGCACAGCTGAGCTCACCATCACCATATGTCCTCTGGGTGCCGGCAGACGTGGGACTGCATTGCTACACAGCAGCAGCTGCTAACTGCCTTTTGGCGGTAGACGGTGCAGTAGACTGGTAGCCTTCATCGGCGATCTGGGTGCTGGCAGCCGTGGGGCTTGCCTTTTGGCAGTAAATGGTGTATTATGACTGTTAGCCGGCCTATTACAAGTCGGGTCATCGCACGTTAGCAGAGTCTTCCCTGAGCAGCAGCTCGTGCAATAGGCCTGAAGACCATCGTCATACACCGCCCAGTATTTGCTGCCAAGCACCCAGAAAGATGCCGAGGGCTATCAGTCACGCTGCACCGTCGTCTTAAGATGTAAAAAATAGATTTTCTCTGTATTCATTTGCTTCCCCCTCCCTCCGTCAACAGGGTTTTCAGTTTAATCTTTGGGGGGGACCAGTCTGTGACAGTTGTTTGTGTCTCTCCCTGATGCACAGCCACCGTTCTTTATTTTAATTCCCTGTGCCTGTACGCCATGTCGTCACTCGGCCCCCCTCCCTCCTTCCCCTAGGCCGTCAGATACTACGTTTGCGCCACAGCTCGAGCCGAGAAGCGGTTCGCGCCTTTTCTTTGAATTCTGGGTTGAGATCCCAATGCCCGGATGATGCAAAACAGTGTCGCGGGCGGTTCTGGGTACATGTCGTCAGGCCCCTCCCCCCTCGTCACAGCAACGGCAGACAATAGATTCGCGCCTTTTTACCTGGGTTACCTGTGCAGACAACATACCACGGCAAGCATGGAGCCCGCTCAGCTCAGCTGAGCTCACCGTCACCATATGTCCTCTGGGTGCCGGCAGACGTGGGACTGCATTGCTACACAGCAGCAGCTGCTAACTGCCTTTTGGCGGTAGACGGTGTAGCATGAGTGATAGCCGTGGGGCTGGCAGCCGTAGTGCTGCATTGCACCAGCCCCTTGCAGGCGATGGTATATTATGACTGGTACCCGTCGTCGTCGTACTGGTATGGCTGTCAATCATGGCCACCTGGGCAGACATGCTACTGTTTCGATGATGACGGTTACCAGTCATAATATACTATTTTCTGCCAATTGCCCAATATTGTCTGCTAAGCACCCAGAAGAGGCCGAGGGCGATGCTGGGTGCTGGCGGACGTGGGGCTGGCAGACGTGGGGCTGCATTGCTACACAGCAGCAGCCCCTTGCCTTTTGGCAGATGATGGCATATTATGATTGGTATCCGTCATCGTCATACTGGTATGGCTGTCACTCATGCTGCAGCGTCGGCTGCCACCTTAAGATGTAAAAAATAGATTTGTTCTGTGTTCATTTGCTTCCCCTTCCTCCGTGAAATCAACGGCCTGCTAAGCCCAGGGTTTCCAGTTTAATCTTTGGGGGGACCATTCTGTGTGACAGTTGTTTGTGTTTCTCCCTGTTCCTGTACCTGTACGCCATGTCGTCACTCGGCCCTCCCTCCCTCCCGCCCTCCTTCTCCTGGTCCATCAGATACTACTTTCGCGCCTTTTTTCTGACCAGGCGCCATAGCTAGCACTGGGATCATGGAGCCCGCTCAGATCACCGCGGCAATTATGAGCACTATGAACACCACGCGCATTGTCCTGGAGTACATGCAGAGCCAGAACATGCCAAGGCGAAACCCGGACCAGGCGAGGAGGCGATTGCAGCGCGGCGACGAGAGTGATGAGGAAATTGACATGGCCATAGACCTCTCACAAGGCACAGGCCCCAGCAATGTGGAAATCATGGTGTTACTGGGGCAGGTTGATACCGTGGAACGCCGATTCTGGGCCCGGGAAACAAGCACAGACTGGTGGGACCGCATCGTGCTGCAGGTATGGGACGATTCCCAGTGGCTGCGAAACTTTCGCATGCGTAAGGGCACTTTCATGGAACTTTGTGACTTGCTTTCCCCTGCCCTGAAACGCCAGGATACCAAGATGAGAGCAGCCCTCACAGTTGAGAAGCGAGTGGCAATAGCCCTGTGGAAGCTTGCAACGCCAGACAGCTACCGGTCAGTCGGGAATCAATTTGGAGTGGGCAAATCTACTGTGGGGGCTGCTGTGATCCAATTTGCCAGGGCAATGAAAGACCTGGTGATAGCAAGGGTAGTGACTCTGGGCAACGTGCAGGCTATAGTGGATGGTTTTGCTGAAATGGGATTCCCAAACTGTGGCGGGGCCATAGACGGAACCCATATCCCTATCTTGTCACCGGAGCACCAAGCCACCGACTACGTAAACCGCAAGGGGTACTTTTCAATGCTGCTGCAAGCCCTGGTGGATCACAAGGGACGTTTCACCAACATCAACGTGGGATGGCCGGGAAAGGTACATGATGCTCGCGTCTTCAGGAACTCTGCTCTGTTTCGAAAGCTGGAGGAAGGGACTTTCTTCCCGGACCAGAAAGTGACCATTGGGGATGTTGAAATGCCTATCGTGATCCTTGGGGACCCAGCCTACCCCTTAATGCCATGGCTCATGAAGCCATACACAGGCAGCCTGGACAGGAGTCAGGACCTGTTCAACTACAGGCTGAGCAAGTGCCGAATGGTGGTGGAATGTGCATTTGGACGTTTAAAAGCGCGCTGGCGCAGCTTACTGACTCGCTCAGACCTCAGCGAAAAGAATATCCCCATTGTTATTGCTGCTTGCTGTGCGCTCCACAATATCTGTGAGAGTAAGGGGGAGACATTTATGGCGGGGTGGGAGGTTGAGGCAACTCGCCTGGCCGCTGATTACGCGCAGCCAGACACCAGGGCGGTTAGAGGAGCACAGCAGGGCGCGGTGCGCATCAGAGAAGCTTTGAAAACGAGTTTTGTGACTGGCCAGGCTACTGTGTGAAACTTCTGTTTGTTTCTCCTTGATGAACCCTCCAACCCCCCCCCCGACCCGGTTCACTCTACTTCCCTGTAAACCAACCACCCCACCCCACCCTCCCCTCCCCTCCCGCTTGCAGAGGCAATAAAGTCATTGTTTTTTCACATTCATGCATTCTTTATTAGTTCCTTACAGAGGTAGGGGGATAATTGCCAAGGTAGCAGGGATGGGTGGGGGAGGAGGGATGGAAAAGGACACACTGCATTTTAAAACTTTAACTCTTATTGAAGCCCAGCCTTCTGATGCTTGGGCGATCATCTGGGGTGGAGTGACTGGGTGGACGGAGGCCCCCCCACCGTGTTCTTGGGCGTCTGGGTGACGAGGCTATGGAACTTGGGGAGGAGGGCTGTTGGTTACACAGGGGCTGTAGCGGCGGTCTCTGCTCCTGCTGCCTTTCCTGCAACTCAACCATATGCTCGAGCATATCACTTTGATGCTCCAGCAGACGGAGCATTGCCTCTTGCCGTCTGTCTGCAAGCTGACGCCACCTATCGTCTTCAGCCCGCCACCTCTCCTCTCGTTCATGTTGGACTTTTCTCATCTCCGACATTGACTGCCTCCACGCATTCTGCTGTGCTCTATCAGCGTGGGAGGACATCTGCAGCTCCGTGAACATCTCGTCCCTCGTCTTACGTTTTCTCTTTCTAATGTTCACGAGCCTCTGCGAAGGAGAAACATTTGCAGCTGGTGGAGGAGAAGGGAGAGGTGGTTAAAAAAGACACATTTTAGGGAACAATGGGTACACTCTTTCATTACAAGGTCGCATATTTCGGCTTGCAGGCAGCCATCGTAGGCCACAGTGTTTTGGCTTATTTAACCTTCTTAACATGCGGGAAAGGTTGCAAACAGCAGCGCATTTCCCATCTCAAGGATGAATTGGGTTGTCCATTTAAAATGGGGTTTCAATGTAAAAGGAGGGGGCTGCGGTTTCCCGGTTAACATGCGGCACAAACACAAGTAAACCACCCCCCCCACACACACACACACGATTCTCTGGGATGATCACTTCACCCCTCCCCCCCACCGCGTGGTTAACAGCGGGGAACATTTCTGGTCCGAATAGCAGGAACGGGCGCCTCTGAATGTCCCCCTTAATAAAATCACCCCATTTCAACCAGGAGAGCTTTCTGGAGATGTCCCTGGAGGATTTCCGCTCCATCCCCATACACGTTAACAGACTTGCTTGCTTTTTTTTGTAATGTTTACAAATATTTACAAAGTTACACTCACCAGAGGTCTCCTGTGTGCCCTGAGGGTCTTGGGTGAGTTCGGGGGTTACTGGTTCCAGGTCCAGTGTCACAAACATATCCTGGCTGTTGGGGAAACCGGTTTCTCCGCTTCCTTGCTGCTGTGAGCTACCTACAGTACCTCCATCGTCATCTTCCTCGTTCCCCGAACCGTCTTCCCTGTGTGTTTCTCCAGTGAGAGAGTCATAGCACACGGTTGGGGTAGTGGTGGCTGCACCCCCTAGGATCGCATGCAGCTCCGCGTAGTAGCGGCAAGTTTGCGGCTCTGCCCCGGACCTTCCGTTTGCTTCTCTGGCTTTGTGGTAGGCTTGCCTTAGCTCCTTAATTTTCACGCGGCACTGCTGTGTGTCCCTGTTATGGCCTCGGTCCTTCATGGCCTTGGAGATCTTTTCTAATACTTTTCCATTTCTTTTACTGCTACGGAGTTCAGCTATCACTGCTTCATCTCCCCATATGGCGAGCAGATCTCGTACCTCCCGTTCGGTCCATGCTGGAGCTCTTTTGCGATCCTGGGAGGACTCCATGACGGTTACCTGTGCTGATGAGCTCTGCGTGGTCACCTGTGCTCTCCACGCTGGGCAAACAGGAAATGAAATTCAAACCTTCGCGGGTCTTTTCCTGTCTACCTGGTCAGTGCATCTGAGTTGAGAGCGCTGTCCAGAGCGGTCACAATGAAGCACTGTGGGATAGCTCCCGGAGGCCAATAACATCGAATTCCGTCCACACTACCCCAATTCCGACCCGCAAAGGCCGGTTTTATCGCTAATCCCCTCGTCGGAGGTGGTGTAAAGAAACCGGTTTAAAGGGCCCTTTAAGTCGAAAGAAAGGGCCTCGTTGTGTGGACGTGTCCAGGCTTAATTCGGTTTAACGCTGCTAAAGTCGACCTAAACCCGTAGTGTAGACCAGGCCTAAGATGGAATCTAGACCGAGACCACAGACCACTGGCAGCTGCCAGATGGTAACAGCTTTTGGTCACTATCAACTTCGGATGATCTAGAGGCGTAGAAATGAGAGATTGTGTTCCAGTATCAATTCCCTGAACAATTCAGTAACTCATTGGTCATCCTGAATATACTTTTATTTAACTAAAGTTTGGTGGTCATTACTCACAACACTCTGTAGAAGAATTCCTGATCCTTACATTTTAACTTCATAATTCATTTTCTCTGTTATATTGCATCTAAAATAGCATCTGCTACTTGTAGATTGATAACCACTATATATAACTCATAAGGGCATCAGATTTCAGAATGAGATTTGGAATATGGTAAATGGATATAATTAATGTTTTGTTACAATGTATCATTAAAACATACTTGTCCATGTTGTAGGACAAATTAAGAAGTTACATATAAGGACAATATTTTCAGTGATTTGAAAACTGTCCTAAATCTTCAAAATTCTAAGCAACTTGAGAAAACTCTTAAAAATTCTTGATTGATTTTAAAACACAAACACTAATACAGATCATCTCTGCCCCTACAAAATGGATTTAAATATATGTACATACATTATTTTCCACAAAAATATTATAACTTTGTTTTAATGCTAATTTGTATGTAGCATAATGAAATAAATGTGTCCTTAAAGCTGTTTTTTCTATTGAAATTTAAGAACGGATCCCAAATACAAATCCTGTTTTATTTTAGATGACTTTAGGATCTGCCTTTCAGACATTTTTTTCCTTTTGCTTTCATCATTGTCAAGATGTAATACTTTGTTGTTTCTTGCTCTTCATTTTTAAAAAATGTGCTGATATTCTAGCATGCTTACCTGGTTGGCATTGGTTTAAGATCTTCATGGCTGGTGTACTGCATTCAACATAGGAAAGAGAGGTCCTAGAAAAAGTCATCCACCAATATGGGGGTAGGAGGATAGGGGAGCGGGACAACCAAAGTATGCTCTCAGATTCTAGAAAAGATGTACGGGTTCTGCATCATGCATGTGCATACCTTAATGCCTAGTTCACAACAGGAGTTACTTTCTGAGGACACTAAGAGATATCTTTGTCACAGAACTTCATGTAGAAATGTTTTGATGTTGTTTGAACAGATGAGAGAGGATTTTAAAGGGGAAAATATGCAGCACAGAATGAAGAGGTAAATGAAAGCACAACTTCTCCTTGGATGAGATTCTTTTTAGTCGCTCCCACATTAATTAAAATATCACAGTATTTGCACAGCATACTAAAGAACTGGTATTACATGGTATAGGGCCAGCTCCTCAGCTGGGGTAAACCAATGTACCTGTATTGACTACAATGGAGCGATACTGTTTTACCCCAGCTGAGGATCCAGCCCACAGTCTATAGGACAAGTCCTGTACAAGACAGGAGTACTATTTTATAAAGTCCACACATCAGTATATTTCCTGCTCAAGAGGACAGGGAAGAAAGAGAGCGGAAAATACTTTGCTATAAAAAAATAAACTAGCTCAACAGAATTATTAGCCTCTCTTAATACCCTTTTGGTAATACCCACAAAAAGCTACAAGGGCTTTCAGATAAAAAAAAAAAACCCACTGTCTGTTAGATCAGTGGCAATCCACATTTATATTTTAAAGAAAAAGTATTTCCTATGTGAAGTGCATATGGAGTTTCAGTTCAGTCCCTGCAAGGCAGATGTCTAAATCACAAAAAAATCACTATCAATAATTGTCACACAGCAGACCAAGTAAGTGGAGAGACTGAACTAATCTTTCTTTTGTAGAAGTGGCTCCTCTACATTTAGGGCAAATTGATATGACACCTTGGGGAAGTGTAAATAGGAACTGCCATTCTGGATCATACCAGTGGTCCAATGTCCTGTCTCTACTAGTAAGTGGCCAGTGCCAGATGTTTCAGTGGTAAGTACAAGAAAACCCATAATGGTCAATTATGGAACAATGTCCTCCTAGGGAAGCATTTTCCTAATGCCAGGCAGCTAAAGATTGGTTTATGCCCTGACATGTGAAGGGTTAAATAGCTCTACCTCAACCGTTTTTATCCTACCTATGGTGTACCTGAGTGCTTTCATGTTCCAAATTAGTGTGAATCCTATTATGAGCTGAATCCTATTAAGCTCTTGGACATAATGGTATCTTGTCATACTGAGTTCAACGGGCTTATGCATTGTGTTTTAAAAAGTTAATCAGTTTTAAATTTATTTCTTTTCAATGTCTTTGGATGTTCTTCTATTATGAAGAAGGGTAGATAGGAGCATGCATGACCGTCGCTATACCATTAATTATTTTATATATATCAAGTTCCTTCTTATTAATCCCTTTTAACTAAACAGTCCTAATCTTTTAATCTTTCCTCATGTGGAAGTCTCGCCATGTCTCTATTCATTTGTTGCCTATCTCTGGACCTCTTCTGTTTCTACTCTACATTTTGAGACTGTGTGACCAGATTCATAGATGCTAGGACTGGAAGGGACCTCGAGAGGTCATCGAGTCCAGTCCCCTGCCCTCATGGCAGGACCAAATACTGTCTAGACCATCCCTGATAGACATTTATCTAACCTACTCTTAAATATCTCCAGAGATGGAGATTCCACAACCTCCCTAGGCAATTTATTCCAGTGTTTAACCACCCTGACAGTTAGGAACTTTTTCCTAATGTCCAACCTAGACCTCCCTTGCTGCAGTTTAAACCCATTGCTTCTTGTTCTATCCTTAGAGGCTAAGGTGAACAAGTTTTCTCCCTCCTCCTTATGACACCCTTTTAGATACCTGAAAACTGCTATCATGTCCCCTCTCAGTCTTCTCTTTTCCAAACTAAACAAACCCAATTCTTTCAGCCTTCCTTCATAGGTCATGTTCTCAAGACCTTTAATCATTCTTGTTGCTCTTCTCTGGACCCTCTCCAATTTCTCAATCTTTCTTGAAATGCAGTGCTTAGAACTGGACACAATACTCCAGTTGGGGCCTAACCAGCACAGAGTAGAGTGGAAGAATGACTTCTCATGTCTTGCTCACAACACACCTGTTAATGCATCCCAGAATCATGTTTGCTTTTTTTGCAACAGCATCACACTGTTGACTCATATTTAGCTTGTGGTCCACTATAACTCCCAGATCCCTTTCTGCCGTACTCCTTCCTAGACAGTCTCTTCCCATTCTATATGTGTGAAACTGATTTTTCCTTCCCAAGTGGAGCACTTTGCATTTGTCTTCGTTAAACTTCATCCTGTTTACCTCAGACCATTTCTCCAATTTGTCCAGATCATTTTGAATTATGAACCTGTCCTCCAAACCAGTTGCAATCCCTCCCAGTTTGGTATCATCTGCAAACTTAATAAGCATACTTTCTATGCCAATATCTTAGTCGTTGATGTGTAAGATCTGAACACAGTATTCAAGGAATGTGTATCATCAATGTATACAACTGTACTGTTACAGTATTTTCATTGTTTTCATTGCATTCTTATATACACTCATTTTGTTTGCTTTTTTTAACCCCCCTTGCTCGCTGATCAGATGTTTTAATTGAGCTGCCCACAAAGATGCCCAGTTCTTTTTCAAGAATCATTATGGTTTATCTAGAACCAGCAATGTGTATGAATAGTTCAATCAATTTGTTCCTTCCAATGTATATTATCATATTAGTCAACTTTGAATTTCATCTGCCATTGTGCTAGCTTATTAGGTCCTTTTGAACTTCTTTAGTCTTTCCCAATTCTGACAAAAATATATAAAAAATAATTTTTTGCCCTCCGCAAATTTTGCTATCTTATCATTCACCCTCTTTTTAGATCATGTATGAATATATTAACAATTCCAAGTCCAGTGCTGCTGACCATGCTGTATATATTCAGTGGCAAAACATAAGCACATTTTAACCTGCTGTACTATTCAGGTCCACAGTCGAACAGTGGGCCTGAGTAGTATATAAGGTAAAACGTGAATCTCTTGAAATAAAAGATCTGAACTCAAATCCCATCTGAAGTTACAAATAAATCTAAGATTCATGGTCTAAGTAGTCTCCCTTTGTGCACATTGTCCAAGCATCATGAAGTTCAGCACGACTAGCAGTCTCTGCCCAACAATAATCATACAGTGGGAGACCATGTGGACTGCAGAGAGACTGGAGTACATTGCTAGAGCTTTGTGTGAAGCTGCTACACTAGTCTACATTCAAGACAGTATTGTTAGTTTCTCACTTTCATGAGTACTAAATTCACCACTAAATCTTAAAATGTCTCTACGTATGTTTGGCTGTGCTGAGATTTGGTTTGGGGCAGAAAGACTAATTCAGCAGAAGGGCGGGCACATTGCTTTATTCTCTTTTGGCTGGTCTCCTTTCCTACATGTATTCAAGCATATAATTCCCAATTGAATTTTAAGATCTCCTACTCCTTTATTCTAGGAAGTGACATTTTTTTTACCTCCTCCAAGCGCCACCTTTTGCCATTCTCAATTCTCTGACCCAGGGGTAGGCGGCATGCGAGCTGATTTTCAGTGGCACACACACTTCCCGGGTCCTGGCTGCCAGCCTCGGGGCTCTGCTGCTGGCCTGGGGTCCGTCCGTCGGCCCCCTGCCACCCGGGGTCACATTCGCCAGCCCTGGGTCCCGGCCACCAGTCCCGGGGGCTCCACTGCCGGCCTGGGGCTCTGCTCCTGGCCTCGGCACTGGGATCTGCAGCCACCCCCAGCTGTGGCCAACTGGCCCCAGCCTGGGGCAGTGAGGGGTGCAAACAGGGGCAAGAGGGGGCACAGCTGAGTACCCTCACCTTAAAATTGTTCCAGAATCACTGTACCGGGATATTTGTAAGTCCTGATTTGCTGCTTACATCACTATCACACCACATGGAACAGCACACTGCGTTTGACATTGCGTGTGCCATCTGTCACAATTTTTTTTCCCCACTGTAAATTGAGAGGTACATTTGACAAAATGTCAGCTCCTAAGAAAGCAAAGTTAGACGTCCGTTCATTTCAGCATTCTTGGACAGACACATCTGGATTTATTCAAAAGAAGGACCGTGCTGTTTGTGCTTTCTGTTGTGAAAGTGTTGTTTGTCGGACATCGTGTTCGACGACATTTTCAAACGAAGCATGAGAAAACCTTTCTTGACGAAGCAGACAAGACTGAATCAATCAAAAAGGCAGTAGCAGGATATGAGAAGCAAAGCAGTGTTTTTAAATGCTTAAGTGTAAGTAAAAATCAAGCCACAGAAGGAAGTTACAAGATTGCACAGTGCATTGCAAAAAATGGAAAGCTGTTTACAGATGGGGAACATATACAAAATTTTTCTCAGCAGTTCGGAAGTTTTGTTCAATGATTTGCCAAATAAAGATACGATCATATCTAGAATAAAATAACTGCCTGTCTGCAAGAACATTTGAGAGACGTATAAGCAAAATGGCAGAAAACATTAACGAAAGCAGATGACTGCATTAAAAGACATAGCAGTGTTTAGCATTGCAGTTGATGAAAGCATGGATATAAATGACATTCCACGTTTGGCAGTTGTTGCAAGGTATTGTGCTTCTGATGAAATCCAAGAGGAACTTTGTTGCCTAAACCCCCTGCATGGCACAACAAAGGGGGAAGATATAGTGGAAAGTTTTGTAAGCCATTTTGAAGAACGAGGAGCTGACATCAGAAAAATATTTTGTGTAACAACAGATAGTGCTCCTGCCATGGTCGGAAAACAGAAGGGATTTGTAAAGTTACTTGAAGATCAAATTTCACTGTATCATCCATCAAGAAAACCGGTGTGCTAAAATTTCTAATTCAGAGAGTAATAATGTGATGAATTCAGTGGTGAGAACTGTGAATTTCCTTGTTGCTCGATCTGCTTTGACTCACAGACAGTTTCAAGCACTGCTAGAAGAGATGGACAGTGCTTATAACGACATTCCACTTCACAGCAACATTTAGTGGCTAAGTCGTGGCAAGGTTTTGGTGCGCTTTGTAAACTGTTTTGATGCAATCAATGCCTTTGTCAGAAAAAGGAGAAAACTACCCCAAACTGAATGGTGACAAATGGCTGCATAAGCTCATGTTTCTAACTGACATCACCGCTCACTTAAACAAACTCAACCTCTGTCTCCAGGGTGCAGGGCAAACGGTTCTGGATCTTTATGAAACCTGGAAGGCATTTGTTGTAAAACTAGCAGTTTTTTCTTGGGATATCTGAACTTCGACTTTTTGCTACTTCCAACACATAAAAAAGCTATCGACACATTGCACTGTCAGTGTCGATGAGACTGGAATGTACATGCAAGAACTGGAATCAGAATTTTCTGACAGATTTCAAGATTTCCAGCAATTTGGCCCAATGCTTATTTTCCTAATTAACCCTGAAAAGTTCAACAAAAGCAACTTGGATTTGTCTGTATTTCAGTGGGATGGGTGTTGAAGATTTCGAAATGCAGCTCATTCAGTTAAAAAGCTCAGAATTGTGGGCATCAAAGTGCGGAGTGCACTGGAAGCTATCGAGAGAGATCTTGGGGCCTCTATTCTGACCTGCTGGATGTCCCTGCCAGTGAAATATAACTGTTTGAAGAAAATTGCGTTTGCAATGCTTTCAGCATTTGGATCCACATACCTGTGTGAACAGGTATTTTCACACATGAAATCTGTCCTCTGTCCCTCTCGGAGCTGGTTAACAACTGATCACTCAGAAGTCTGTGTGCAGCTTAAATTATCCAAATACGTGCCAGACATTGGAAAACTCAGCAAGGGCAAGGATCACATTAAACTGATAAGATCTGCATTTTAATTTAATTTTAAATGAAGCTTCTTAAACATTTTAAAAACCTTATTTACTTTACATACAATAGTTTAGTTATATATTATAGACTTATAGAGAGAGACTTTCTAGAAACGTTAAAATGTATTACTGGCACGCGAAACCTTAAATTAGCATGAATAAATGAAGAGTTGGCACACCACTTCTGAAAGGTTGCCGACCCCTGCTCTGACCCATCTAGTTAGCTAAAGATGTTTCAGGCAGAGAGCAGGTGAACAGACTTTTTTTGAGGATGATGCCAATGCAGCTGTATGTATCAGCCAGCAGAAAAAAGATGTGCAATAAGAGCCTGATCCAAAGCCTACCGAAGTCAATGGAAAGCTTTCTACTGATTTCAATGGGCTGTGGATCAGGGCCTGTAAGGGAGCAGACTCACCCCTGCAGCGCCTCCTGCCGGTTGTCCAGGGAATTAGCTCACCAGCCTCTGGAGCGCCCTCTGCAGGCCAGGTGATCCGCCTTGTCCTCTGCACTGGCCCCCGTGTCCCTCCCAGGACCCTGGTGACCCTTGTCCTGGGTGCTGCCCCCTGGCAATACCCACACATGCTGGTTCTCCCCTCCCAGGGGAACCTCCACCTACTAATCCCACCTTGCCTCAGGATAAGGCCACTGCCAGTCACCAACTAGCCCCCACTCTCTGGGGCAGACTGCAGTATAGACCACTCATCATCGGCAAGGTTGGGTTTGGACCTGCTGCCTTGGCCTAGTCCTGGGCTGCCCAATGCAACCCACAGTACCCCTTGGCCTAATACTAGGCAGCAGCTTGGGGCTTTCCAGGCTGGAGCTCCCCAGCTCCTCAGCCTTTCCCCAGCCCTGCTCCACTATAGGTACCCTGTGTCTAGCTCCCTACAGCCAGGCCCTTCTCTCTCTGAAGGCAAAGAGAGAGACTCTGTGTTCCTGGCTCCCAGTCTCTTTATACAGGCCATCTGGGCTCTGATAAGGGTGTGGCCCAGCTGCAGCCACTTCCCCCAACCAGCCAGGGTTTTACCTTGCCCAGCCCAAGACCTCTGCAGGGCTTTTCCCACCCCACAGGGCAGGAGCAGGTATCCACCCGCTACAGGGCCTAATAGAACATCCCTCTCCCTCTTACTGGAACACATCACCTTTGCAGCACACCGGAACGACACTGACCCAGGGCTGAGCAGCTCTTAGATATTGGCCTTCGGTTCTGTTGCTAAGTTAATGGACTGTCTGCATATTGCTTCTGACATTCATAACCATATTAGACAAAAATAATCCTAAATAAAAGACACACAGATAAAGGGGGGAAGCATAACTTGCCCAAACAGAAATGGGATCCCACAGAATCTACATATAAACCAGAGAAAAATCTGACTAAAAAAGCTCTGGTAATTAATTTGAATAATTGTAATTAATTATATAGATATTTATAAATAAAATTACAGTAAATATAATTACTTTAACATACCACAGCAGGATACAACAAATCCTATATTGAATTAGATCTGTATCCTACACCGAACCATTGTTTAGGGTTCGGAGGCCGGCAAAGAAGCCCATTTGCTCCCCCATATTAAAATATAATGTGCTGATATGCCTTCTAGCTCTAAATTGCAACTTTCATAAGCACTAAAAACTGGCTGACCTACTTCTCGATAGTAATTGAAAGTGATTATTACTGACAATTAGCAAGCAAGCAATAAACTACAAAGGCTTCAATGGATAATTTATTCCCAAATATTTTGCTAGCAAATGCAGATTTTTTAAAAGTTAACATTAGATATTTCTCATAATTACAATATACCCTTTGTTTTGTGACAAATATTAAACAAAACTTTGTTTCCCTTAAATTAGTGTGAGATCCTTGATTTCATCCATGTCTAGAGAAGATTCTTATGGGTAAATATTCAATGTGAAGTCAGAGGACTTAGGCATATAATGATTATAATTAATAGTACATGACTAGATTTCTGTGCATTGCATTGAAAAGTAAATTCATAATTTCAGGATTTGGCCTTAACAAGTACATTTTCAATTCAACATTGGGAATCTTCCAGTCTAAGTGCTTATCCTGGAACTCTTACTCATGTGCTTAACTGTCTTCATGGAAATAACTACCATTGAAGTGAGTGGTTGTAGGACTGGGCCATAATAAGGTCAAATAATAGCCTATGCAAAATAATTACAAAGTACTTAACTTCTGGAGGCTAAAAGTAGAGAAAAGTACTTAACCATTCTCACACTGAAGTCAGCAAGGACTATGGGCTTGAGACTACACATGTTGAAATCAGTGGTAACCCTCCATGTAAGATCATCTGAAGTGATGATCTTAGTAAGTAGTACCTTATCTTCTGCAGTAAGGGTAGCCTTAGAATAATCAGGGCTAAAACCAGAAATAATTTAATGGGGGTAACTGCTTTGAAGTCATTGTGTTTACAACCATTTATACCAGGTCAGATTTTCCTACCACAAGAGATAAGTGAACTGTGCTGTGGAAGAATTGAGATCTTAAAATAATATATTTGCTACCTTTGAAAAGATTAGTCTTCATTTCTCTAATGGCACATAGTTAGGTTGAAACTTCACTGAGATTACATTCTGACTACAAACGAGTAATTTTGTTTCACCTTTGTTATTGTGTGCGTGTTCCTATAACTGATGATACAGGTATGAATAAAATGCAGCAGCTATGTCACACACACTAGATTCTACAACACCCCTGTAAGACATAGGAATGTTACGTTTAACAAGTTCTAGTAGTGACAAGTTTTCTTCCTCTTTCTCCCAAACTTAATACGACAGTATCACTGACAACATCAATAACAAAATACACCACTGTTCAAAAGAAAGAGGTCATAGCCTTATTTCTAGAACACACTAATACATATACAAAACTCGCATTGATCATGAGCACTGTAGTAATTCCTAAATAAAGATAAAGTTGACTTTATCGATGGTAGACCTTTCCAACAAGGAATATGGCACTTTCCCATTTTACCAGAAAGATCCAAATATGCTGTCTTGAGTTTGATATACTGGTTGTCTTTGCCTCTGGAAAAAAAACCTCATGCTATGTGAAAGGACCTCAAGCACTCTTGCATGTAGGAGGCAACAACCAGTCCATCTCCAAACCATGCTTCAGGACAAGATTCCTCTGTACATCCCTCAAATACTGTCTCTAGCCCAAAAGAACTGTTAAACTGCATATAAAGTTACTTAATTATCACAATTCCCTCTTCACCATGTATTCCAGGCATACAGTGACTGATTCTCTTCTCTCTTACACCACTGTAACTACACTACTTCAGAACAGTTACTCCTGTTTAGACTGGTGTAAGTGAAACCAAAATCAAGTCAAAATTTCTGATAAAACTGCAGATTTTATGCAAATACGAGATAATTAATTGATCATTCATTAATAGGCTGTATATAGGCACATTTTATTGTCACATAGTAACCTAGGTCCTTTACTACAAAACACAGTTTAAAAAGACTACAAACATACATGGTTACAACATTAAAAATTTAGTAATAAAGCCATAAATAAAAGCAACACGACATGCTAAGGCTTTTTTTAAAATATAGTGCTTATGAAAGAGACAGGATTGGCATCCTGGAGAATTAATTGTCTATTTATCCACCGAAAAGCTACATTGCCAAAGGCTCCTTATTTCAGCCTTTCAAGGAAAAATGTATTTTGTGGGAAAATTCACATCCTGGATATCTCCCTAACCAGCTTCCTTCTACCCCAGATTAACAGCTACCAGGACAATTAAAACTTTTCAAGACCCACTTTTACTAGATGGCAGCTATTCACTTAAATGAAGAAGAGGGATAGGCACCATGATTTAAAAAAATAGTCTTTCTTGGAGAAAGGCCCTTCATGTTGTCAGTTCCCTTGTTTCTTTTTTACCTCAAATTAAATTATGTCAAAAGTTTAAGTAAAAAAATTGTCATACCTTAAAAATATAATCTGGCCAGAAAGATCATCTGGCTCCTAAACTTTAAAACAAAGAAATAAATTTCTAGGAAATTAAATTAGATAGGACTCCCAGGGTCCATACCTGAAGTTCTTCCTCAAGGAAACCTCCTAGCATGGTCAATGGAAGTTTTGGCTGAGGAAGGATTCTGGGATTGGGCCAACAGCATCTATGCTGCACTGCTAATACAACCAGAAGAAGGTCCACACATCAACTAAGAATCTCTCAAAACGGTGCCAAGATCATTGGTAAAGAGGGTGCCAAGAGCAACAATAAATGCCAAAACAAAAAAAAACAACCAGTTCATAGAGACCCTTTCTTCTCCTGTTAGTCAGTGGCAAAAATCCCATGGATTTTCAACTGGAGTTGGATCAGACTCCCAAAAGAATCATATTTAATTTCAGTTCAGTTGGAGTAACAATAACTATTTACCACGTGGAAAACAATGAAATATTTTTTTTAAAATGTGCATTGTAATTTAAAGAAATAGTGTGCGTGTGTGTGTTTGTGTTTGCTTGATACACCCCTTTCAATAAACCAGTATAACAGTGTTCTTGAAAATAGCATGGCCTGCAATTCTATTTATAAAAACAGAGGGGTATAATGTGAAATCTACATTAATTAGTATGATTGCAGCAAAACACTGAAAAATGATACTCTGTCGAGAGACCAGCTCCTCTTACCAGGCCTAGGTCATATTGTGTGATCCCTCGGGTGATCTGGAATGGGTACTGACAGAATGTTGTGCAGTTGTAGTCTTATGAAGGAATTATGCCTGAATCTACCAGAATCCCTTCTGGATGCTCTTGTGCTGTGGGGCAACTACACTATGTTAGGAGAGGGTGCAGTGTGCTCACATCTCCATGCCCAGCCAGCTCTGCTGCTCAGGGCTGGCCTTACCATGAGGCAAACTGAGGTGGACGCCTCAGGTGCCAGACTTTGGGAGGGGGCACTACTAGGACCCAGAGTGTAGAAAATTGTATATGCTGCTGGTGCATATGTATTCTCTCTGCTCTAGATGCACAGAAATGGTGGAGTGCTGTGCTGGAGGAATGAGGGCACAAGAGACATGACAGGCAGGCAGGAGAAAAGGTAAGAGGGAATAACAGAAAGCAGCAGGAGCTGCAGGGAGAGAGAGGAGGAGGAGCCTCTTATGTACCTCTCTAGCACCCCCAGGAGCCTGGACTGATTAACACCAGCTTCTCAGGGAGCTTCCTGTTCAGTAGTAGGAGCCAGTTAGGCCCTTAAGACACTGATATCTTCCCTCACTCAGGCCCTGCTACCAGCCTGCTTATTTGTCTCCTTCAATTGAGTGTTGAGAGCCACTATAGCTGGCAAAGAACAGCAGTCATGAGTGAAAGAAGAAAATGCCCGTCTGGGGCAGCATTCAGAAAAAGCAAGCAAGCAAAGGAAGCTTTTCTCTCTAGGCAGGAAGGAGCTCTCCTGAGATACAGAGACACAAATGTTCACGGTGAACCTTCTGTCCCTAGTAGGATGTGAGTGGTGAGGAGATGCCTGATCTTCCAGTTAGTCAGAGTGCAGGTGACCTGGCAGCTACTGCAGCATCCATATCTCCATCTCAAATGGATGTAACCATGCACATTCGTGAAGAAAATTGTAGATCAGAGAAAAGTGTGGTGGCGGTGCAAGAAACAGCTGCTGCTGAGTTTAATTCATTAAGTCTAGATGATCCAGGACTGTGGACCCACTTGAGCAGTAGCCTGAGGGACTTCCTTGTACTGCATCGGCCACAGCAAGTGAAAAACTTCATGTTCCCCAAAGACAATGAAAATAGAAGTTTCCATCCAACACATTACTGGCATGAAATCCCCAATGTGACAAAGTGGAGAGGCCATGGCTTATGTACTCAAAAACCCAGAATGCTGCATTCTCTTTTTGTTGCAAGCTCTTCCAGTCTAATGTTCCAGCCACATTGGGTTCTACAGGAACAAAGGACTGGACAAATATGGCTAGGAAAAAAAACTTTTGAAGTGATAATCAAGCTAGCCCAGTACAGACAGTTTGATAATCATCAGCCATACCATCAGGGGCTCGTTCACCTGCACATCTACCAATGTGATATATGCCATCATGTGCCAGCAATGCCCCTCTGCCATGTACATTGGCCAAACCGGACAGTCTCTACGCAAAAGAATTAATGGACACAAATCTGACATCAGGAATCAAAATACTCAAAAACCAGTGGGAGAACACTTTAACCTGTCTGGTCATTCAGTGACAGACCTGCGGGTGGCTATATTACAACAGAAAAACTTCAAAAACAGACTCCAAAGAGAGACTGCTGAGCTAGAATTGATATGCAAACTAGACACAATCAACTCCGGTTTGAATAAGGATTGGGAATGGCTGAGCCATTACAAACATTGAATCTATCTCCCCTTGTAAGTATTCTCACACTTATTATCAAACTGTCTGTACTGGGCTAGCTTGATTATCACTTCAAAAGTTTTTTTTCCTCTTAATTAATTGGCCTCTCAGAGTTGGTAAGACAACTCCCACCTGTTTATGCTCTCTGTATGTGTGTATATATATCTCCTCAATATATGTTCCATTCTATATGCATCCGAAGAAGTGGGCTGTAGTCCACGAAAGCTTATGCTCTAATAAAAGTCAAACAGAAGATTGTGGCAGATCTGACATCATCAAGATATTACTCCGTTATTCTGGACTGCACACTTGACATCAGCCATATGGAACAAATGACTTTAATGGTGCATTTTGTAACAACAGAACCCAGTGAAAATGTCCCTGCAATGGTGACTATCAGAGAGCATTTTCTAGAATTTATTGACATTGATGATACTACAGGAGCTGGTATGACAAATGTGCTTCTTAAAAAGCTGGAAGATACGGGAATTGCGATAGCTGACATGAGAGGTCAGGGCTACGATAATGGTGCCAACATGAGAGGAAAGAACAGAGGAGTGCAGACACGGATCCGAGAGTTAAACCCTTGAGCTTTTTGTGTCCCATGCAGTTCTCATTCATTGAACTTGGTGGTCAGTGATGCAGCATCAGCTTCTAGTGAGGCTGCTGAATTTTTTAATGTAATTCAAAGCATCTCTGTATTTTTCTCTGCATCAACACATCGATGGCAAATTTTGAAGCAACATCTGGGAACGTCCTCTCTGACACTGAAACCACTGAGTGCCACACGATGGGAAAGTTGAGTAGAGGCAATAAAGCCTATCAAATACCAAATTGGGAAGATCATAGAACCATAGAATATCGGGGTTGGAAGGGACCTTAGGAGGTCATCTAGTCCAATCCCCTGCTCAAAGCAGGACCAATCCCCAACTAAATCATCCCAGCCAGGGCTTTGTCAAGCCTGACTTTAAAAACCTCTAAGGAAGGAGATTTCACCACCTTCCAGTGCTTCACCACCCTCCTAGTGAAAAAGTTTTTCCTAATATCCAACCTAAACTTCCCCCTCCTGCAACTTGAGACCATTACTCCTTGTTCTGTCACATGCAACCACTGAGAACAGTCTAGATCCATCCTCTTTGGAACCCCCTTTCAGGTAGTTGAAAGCAGATAGATGATGCCATAGTTGCCATTATGGAGGATAATGCTATGACAGGAACTGTTCGTGGGAGAACAGTGGCAGTGGGAAATGGAATCACCAGAAACATACATAATTTCAAATTTCTGTGTGGCTTAGTGTTGTGGCATGACATACTGTTTGAAATAAATGTTGTAAGCAAGAGACTCCAAGATGTTGACCTTGATATATCTGAAGCAATGGAGCAACTGGACAAAGCAAAGTCATACCTACAGTCTTACCGGTCAGATGAGGGATTTCAAAACATTCTGAAAAGTGCATAGAAGTTGGCAGAGGAACTTCACACTGAAGCTATTGTCCCACCCATTCAGGAATACAAGAGTCACTAAAGAAGAAGACATTTTGATGACGAGGCACGGGATAATCCCATAAGAGACCCCAAACAACAATTCAAAGTTGAATTCTTTAACCAGGTGCTAGATTGTGCAATATAGTCAATTGAAGAATGTTTCATACAGCTCAAGGAACACAGCAGTATATTTGGGATGTTGTATGATATTCCAAAACCTCACTATACCTGAAGAAGACCTACACCAGCAATGCAGGGCACTACAGACAGTGTTGACACATGATGACATGCACGATATTGATGCGAGTGATTTAGGTGGTGAACTGAAAGCCCTTTCTAGATACATTTCAGCAGGATCAACTCCAAAGGCTGTTCTGGAATATATGTGCACAAATAAGATGACCACCCTCTTTCCAAATGCTTTTGTTGCTCTGCGCATACTTCTAACACTTCCTGTAACAGTTGCCAGTGGAGAACAGAGCTTCTCCAAGCTGAAGTTAATAAAAACACAATGACACAGGAGAGGCTGGTCGGCCTTGCAACCATCTCAATAGAGCATGAGCTGGCCCAGACTGTGGACCTTAGGAAGCAGTCCAAATCTTTGTCCCAAGCGAGGGGGCATGGGGACGTCATTTGAGCTCCCTGGCTCAGGTGCCAAAATGTTGTGGGCTGGCCCTGCTGCTGGTCCATGCAGTGAAATATCAGGGCCATTGACGGTGATTGCTGTGATGCTTTTCCTTCTCCTCCTGATTCCCTGCCCTTGTCCCATTCTTTGTGAGCCTGAGACTGGCCCCATTATGAGGCTGAATACATGAGGGGAGAGCTAGCTCAGTGGTTTGAGCATTGGCCTGCTAAACCCAGTGTTGTGAGTTCAATCCTTGAGGGGGCTGTTTAGGGATCGGGGGGGAAATCTGGCTGGGATGATTTAGTTGGGGATTGGTCCTGCTTTGAGTGGGGGGTTAGACTAAATGATCTACTGAGATCTCTTCTAACCCTGATATTCTGTGATTGCTGTTGTAGATTCAAGGTGCTGGCAAGTGACTGCTTGTTTGTCTATAGCTATTGAGTGTAACATGGCTAAGGAATTAATGCAAGGATCCTGATATGGTGCAGGCATTATTTGGTGCAATTTCTGGAGTACACTTATGGGGGCTGTAGTTCCCACTTACATTCAGATGAATGTTTTTGGAAATTTCATGCCAGGAGCTGTTTCCTGGCAGCTGTTCCAATGCCCTCTTTCTCATAGGTGTGACTTTTGGCAGCACCAGTTCACTGAAGCTCGATTTCAAAATGCTCAGTGGATACAAAGACCACTTTCCCCTGTTACCGCAGTCTCAAGTGCCCTCTTAAAATGTATCCCTTTATGTCAGTAGCAGAGTTGTTACATATTCATAAAGAGGGTTGGGCACAGACTGTACCAAATATGGATGACACAGTTCTCTTGTTGCTGGGTTGTCAATCAAAGCTGTTATGTTTGGCATATGTCATTGTCCAGGTCAATCAATACATGTTATGCATGGATCTGGTGTCAGTCTTATGGTTGGATTAGAAACAGTGCTACAGTACATGCAACATTTTATCAGAAGTGTTTTTTTAAATGTGAAGCTGTTAGCTATATCTTTCAATAGTACCATGCTCAAAGCCTTAATGGCTCATAATTTTTCATTTGAAAAACTAAATTTAGCAAAAGGGATATGGTAGCTCTTGATTTAGCTTTCGTCTTAAACAATAAGGGGCATATTTTCACACAGCTGCAGCCTAGGCTCTTGTTTTGCACACACCGTTTTTCACTTGCATAGATACTACACACTAATGAATGCCTTAGCACTTACATGGCACTTCACATCTGGAAAGCATTTTGCAAACATATGTTAATCTTCAGAATATTTATACGAGGTAGGTCATATTATTAACACCAATTTACATATGGATCAAGGGCCAGATTTTTAATGGTATTTAGGCACCTGAAAGTGCACCTAGGTGCCTAATCGGGTTTTGAAAAAGTACCTGGACACCTAATTCCCACTTATTTCAATGGGAATTAGGCACCTAGATACTTCTGAAAATCTCACTAGGTGCCTATCTGCATTTTTAGGTGCCAAAATGCCTTTAAACTCTGGCTGAAATTCATAACTGCTAGAGTCTGTTTCAGTTCCATTGAATCCAGTGGAGTGGTACCAGTGATTTTGGTTCAGAGAGGATCAGAGACTTAGCCAATGAGTGAGAAACAGATATGGGATTAGCTAGAACTCAGGAGAGCCAATCTTCCCTTCCCATCCTAGGTCCAATAAAACACTTTTACTCTCAGTTTGCATGTCCAAAGGCAGTCAGTTTGTACACAGATGGGCCCATAAGTAAAATGAAAGGCTGCTTTTTGAAAAAAATATGGAAATTTAATAGACTTTCCACCTCATTTAGGTTTGGCTGATTTGGTTCAACTTAATCTTTTTATAAAAGCTGTGGCGAATTTGACTCCCTACTGTCTGTCTTTATTTGTGGCCTGTTACTTGGCAATACCTACTTATGGTTTTCAACATATTGGTTCACAGAACATGTGTAATTTCATAATTAATCAAACTCAAACTATTAATTTTTTATTTCACTAATGCAGAGTTATGGAAGCCATGGAAACTGCTTTGTAAAGACAAAAACAACCATGCTGACATGCTTGCACAAATGGGAAAATATGGTGCATTTTATTTCATTTTTAAGCAGTAGAAAGATTGGAGATCTACCTCCTTATTCATAATTATCTCAGGATACTAAGAGAGAGATTCCATTACAGAGGTAAACCCTCTAAGGGCCCAGTGGATACTGCAATAATTTTGGAATTTGAGGCACTTCATGCTCATGAAATGTCCCCTTGCTGCTCCCCTCCCTCCCACTGTCCAGTTCAGAGTGATATTGATAGTAGACTTGGAGGAAACCACACAACAGTCCTCTATGCTAGCTATAGTAGAAGTATTAAGTTGGCAGTGAGCCAGAGAAAGATGTTGGGAATAAAAATAGGCAAAGAGGTAACCCAGGATGAAGGGATGGGCAGGAACCTACTCCTGATGGCCTGAAGCTACCTGCCACCCAAACAAAACAACCTAAACAAACTTGTTATGCAAGTGACAGCACTAAGACCAGTTCACAGATGAGTGCCTTTGCAGGAGACACAGCTTAATCCTTGGATGGGCGCTTGTATTGTCCTATCGAAGTATGCTACACTGTAGATCCTCACAATCCCTGACAAAAAGGGAAATACGCCTTAAATGGCCTCGTGCCTTGTGAATGGCAGCACTCAAACATTTAACAGGGAGAACATACAGTATTAAAACTATAGAGGAATACACCTAGTTAGCATTAAGGAAATAAATGTTTCTAACCGTCTTCTTGCTCACAGAGATTTATACAAGACCATCTAATCTTTACAGGAATATGTGATAATTGAAAGTAAGCTGGAATGGGACAAAGTGATTTTCTTGTATTGCCAGAGCCCCAAAGCCTTTGTAGCAATTTTTCATCATTTTGTTACATTTTGCTAATATGACAAGTATGTTATTAATATGATTGTTCTGTTTAAAAACTAATACACACTATTAATATGTTACAGTGATGAATTACTAATAATAATCTATCACCAAGGGAAAAAATTGAGATAATTAATGCAGTCCTCTATGCTAGCTGAAGAAGTGAGGTTTTTACCCATGAAAGCTTATGCCCAAATAAATCTGTTAGTCTTTAAGGTGCCACCAGACTCCTTGTTGTTTTTGTAGATACAGACTAACACGGCTACCCCCTGATAATTAATGCAGTGTTACTCTTGTACAATACTAATTTGTTAATTCAGTACAAAACATTAAAAAAAACTTATTTTTCATAATTTTTCCTATAATTTTTCCTCTGTGCTTACAAAGACCAGATCAGTTTGAGGAGAAGTCGCTCAACACCTGTGTCTTCTCTTATCTAGGGTTACCAGATAGCAACTGTGAAAAAAAGGGACAGGGGGTCGGGGGTAATAGGCGCCTATATAAGAAAAAGTCCCAAAAACGGGACTGTCCCTTAAAAAATGGGACATCTGGTCACCCTACTCTTATCAGTCCTTTTGACATTCATGCTTCCACACTAATAATCTACTCTTGACCGCAGGTTAGGAATTGGATATTATCTTTTTTGAGCAACAGAGTTTTGTTGTTACTATTTTAGAGGATCACTTTCTATTGGCTTGTACAACGCTGGATCATAGCGTATCAATACATTACCACATTGGCAACTATTCTATCACTAGAGGATACCTTGTCATATTGCGTTAATTAAAGCATTAATTATGGCCACATATGGCTGTACTTTTTTGTGCACATTTTTCAAATGCAAGCGAAATATCAAAGAAGCTAATATAGAAAACAGCTTTGTAAATTTACTAGCCATTTGAAATTGCATGGATACAAAGTGCTCAAATCTGGGGGAGAAGGGAGGTGATGGATTGCTCTTCATGTAGGGTTCATGCTGAGGATAAAAAAAGTTTGTGGAACTTTTCCAAGCTCTGCCCACAAAATAAGCTGCACCAATATATATTGCCAAAATGAGATGTCGCACACAGAAGATGTTCAAAATTTGAATTTGTGTTTGACAAGTTCTTACATGTTTTTTCCTTGCACATGGAGAAAAAACTCTTAATCAACTCTGTAAAGCCACGAGTCCCTCCCTAAAACTCACATCTTCTATAATGCATACAGTAAAGTACAACCTGATAATGGTTAGACAGGTGGAGAGCTATGATCATTACTACTGATTGGCAAAGAACTGTGCACATCCTAATATATATTTATTACCCCATCCCCCCATCCCAATCCTCCTGGCCTACCTATTTGACTCATCCATCTGTTACATCTTGTCTGTTGAATTTTAAGCTACTTGGGGGCAGGGACTGCCATTTATTAATTATTATTATGTTGTTATTTTATTTATTATTGAATGCTGCCAAGCACAATGGGGTCCAACCTGGCTGTGGACTTAGGCGCTATCACAAAATATATGTTAGATAATAATTGTGCAGTCATTTATAGTACATGGTACCCTGGTGATCTGGTAGCATTTTATACTACTGAGCCCAGGTGCAAATGACTACAGACAGAGCAAGATGCTGAAGAATCTGGCCCAGTGTGCATGAACTCACACTGATTGTGTTCAACGTAGTGTCACCCTGTGACTATAGGATCCACGCTGACTATAGGATCTACTTTAGAACATATGTATTATTATTAATTATTTATTGTAGTGCCTAGAGAGATACCAAAACAGTATCCATTGTTCTCAGTGCTGTAAAAAGGTGATAAGAAACAGTTTTTACAAGAAAAGCTCCTGTTGACTTTTAACAGACATTTTTGTTGAACAGTGATTACTGATCTGGACCCATAAACTAGAACTGCAGAAGTTTATGTGGGAAAAAGTATTTTGTTTTTAAATTGGTATATAGAAAAAGGAGATTTAAAATGTCCCATCTAATCTAGTTTAAAATAATCTATCTGCCCTTCTCGCCTCCTGTAGCTGATGAGCTAAAACAGCACTACATGCATATTAAAACATTATTAATAGAAAGTCAACAGAATTTTTGAAAAAAGTCATTTTTTCAAATAGTAACAAGGCTTTCTGTCCTGCTTAAGATAATATGAGAACTGGTTTCACTAGCCAGATCTACAAACTTAAAGAAATAGTATTACATATTGCAATGCATATACAATGTCTAATTTTTCAAAAATGATTACTGTAATATTTTTAAAAACATCAAAAGACCTCATTCTAAAGTCATATCTAGATTACCACAGAGTATTCTCTTGAAATGATGATTTTATGTAAGATGAGAAGGTGGAGATGTGAGATTGACATTGGATGACTGGAAAAAGGCAAATATAATGCCCATCTTTAAAAAAGGGAAGAAAGAGAATCAGCCTCACCTCAGTCCCTGGAAAAAGCATGGAGCAGGTCCTCAAGGAAGCCATTTTGAAGCACTTGGCATAGAGGAAGGTGATCAGGAATGGACAACATGGATTCACCAAGGGCAAGTTATGCCTGACAAACCTGATTGCTTTCTATGATGAGATAACTGGCTCTGTGGATATGGGGAAAGCGGTGGATGTGATATACCTTAACTTTAGCAAAGCTTTTAATATTGTCTCCCACAGTATTCTTGACAACAAGTTAAAAAAGTATGGATTGGAAGAATGGACTATAAGGTGGATAGAAAGCTGGCTAGACCGTCGGGCTCAACAGATAGTGATCAACAGCTCGATGTCTAGTTGGCAGCCAGTATCAAGCGGAGTGCCTCAGCGGTCGGTCCTGGGGCCAGTTTTGTTCAACATCTTTATTAATGATCTGGATGATGGGATGGATTGCACCCTCAGCAAGTTTGTGGATGACACTAAGCTGGGGGGAGAGGTAGATACAGTGGTGAGCTGGAGCCGGTTCGCACCGGTTTGCCGGAACCGGTTGTTAAATTTAGAAGCCCTTTTAGAACCGGTTGTCCTTCGCGGGACAACTGGTTCTAAAAGGGTTTTTAAATTTAACAACCGGTAAGTTGAAGTGACCCAGGAGCACAGCTTGGGGAGAGCAGGGGGAGCGGCTGCTCCCCCTGAGCACATTGTCCAAAAGTGGCACCTTGGGCACCAACTCCGTGAGTGCTCCGGGGCTGGAGCATCCACGGGGAAAATTTGGTGGGTGCTCCCCGCCTCGCCCCCTGGCCCCAGCTCACCTCTCCTCTGCCTCCTCCCCTGAATGCTCCACCCTGCTTCTCCCCTTCCCCCCCCGCTTCCCGTGAATCAGCTGTTCGCGCGGGAAGCCTGGGAGGGCGGAGAAGCAGTGTGGCGGCTTCGTACTCAGGCCCAGGGAAGCGGAGATGAAGCGGAGGTGAGCTGGGGCGGGAGGGCCCCCTGCACCCCAGCAGGTAATGGGGGGGGCATAGGGGAACCGCTCCCCACCCCAGCTCACCTCCGCTCCGCTTCCGCCTCTCTAGGCCTGAGCGCGAAGCCGCTGCTTGCTTCTCAGTCCTCCCAGGCTTCCCGCGTGAACAGCTGATTCGTGGGAAGCAGGGGGGGCTGCGAGCTCAGCCTGATCCAGTGCTTCAGGTGCTGCGCAGCGGCGTGGTGGCCTGGCTCCAGCCGAGCGGCGCAGCTGTAGTGCCACCAGCCACCTCCAGGCAGCGTGGTAAGGAGGCAGGGAGCGGGGGGGGGAGGGGGGGACGAGGGTTGGATAGAGGGCAGGAGAGTTCAGGGGGGTGGTTGGGGGTGAGGGGTGGATAGGGGTCGGGGTGGTCAGAAGGCGGGGAACAGGGGGGTTGAATGGGGGCAAGGGTCCCTGGGGAGCAGTCAGAAAGGAGGGGGCCTTGGATGGGGTGGTGGGAGGCAGTCAGGGGCAGGGGTTCCAGGGGCGGTCAGGGGACTGGGAGAAGGGGTGGTTGGATGGGGCAGGAGTCCCGGGGGTCCATCAGGAATGAGAGGTGGGGTTGCATAGGGCAGCGGGGGGTAGTCAGGGGACAGGGAAGGAGGGTGGATGGGGTGGGGGGGAGCGTCAAGGAACGCGGGGGGTTGGATGGGGCAGGAGTCCCGGGGGTGGGGGTGGGCCATGACCCCCTTGTGAGGTGAGGAGGGAGCATTGCCAGCAGATCGAGGGAAGTGATTATTCCCCTGTATTTGGCACTGGTGAGCAGGACCAGCTCCAGGGTTTTTGCCGCCCCAAGCGGCGGGGGGGAAAAAAAAAAAGCCGCGATCGCAATTGCGATTGGCGGCACTCCAGCAGCAGCTCCACCGCGCCGCTTTCTTCTTCGGCGGGAATTTGGCAGCAGGTGCTTCCCTCTGAGAGGGACCCGCCACTGAATTGCCTCCGAACAGCCCGACGTGCCACTCCTTCCCCTTGGCCGCCCCAAGCACCTGCTTGCTGGGCTGGTGCCTGGAGCTGGCCCTGCTGGTGAGGCCACATCTGGAGTATTGGGTCCAGTTTTGGTCCCCTCACTACAGAAAGGATGTGGACAAATTGGAGAGAGTCCAGTGGAGGTCAACAAAAATGATTAGGGGGCAGGGGCACATGACTTATGAAGAGAGGCTGAGGGAACTGGTCTTATTTAGTCTGCAGAAGAGACGAGTGAAGAAGGATTTGATAGCAGCCTTCAACTACCTGAAGGGGGCTTCCAAAGAGGATGGAGCTCAGCTGTTCTCAGTGGTGGCAGATGATAGAACAAGGAGCAATGGTCTCAAGTTGCTGTGAGGGAGGTCCAGGTTGGATATTAGGAAAAATGATTTCACTAGGAGGGTGGTGAAGCACTGGAAAGGGTTACCTAGGGAGGTGGTGAAATCTCCATCCTTGAGGTTTTTAAGGCCCGGCTTGACAAAGCCCTGGCTGGGATGATTTAGTTGGTGTTGGTCCTGCTTTCAGCAGGGGGTTGGACTAGATGACCTCCTGAGGTCTCTTCCAACGCTAATCTTCTATGATTCAATGACATTGGTGCAGCATGATGCCACCGTTGTAAATCACCACAAAATTCTTTGTGCCCATTCTATTTTTTTTAAATGATTGAGAAATGAATTTAAATGAAAAGTAATAACTCAAATTTGGCTCAGATACTGTGAATTTTTATGCCAAATATTAGCCTGAAATGAATTTAAATGGCCACATTTATAAACCTCACAAAAGGGAGATTATAATGAAATCACTGGCAGAAACAGAAAATATGAAACTAAAGCAAGGGCACAGAGGACTGAGGCTAGAAAGGAAGAAAATGAGATTGGGAGAAGGGGAAAAAGGAGAAAACTGGAGACTATTTGTTATGAGCTGGATGAAACCTTGTGATGGGTTGAGTTAGAACCCCAGTGAGATTGAAGAGTGAGTTCACACCTACCAATTAACATAACTGTAAATATAAGTCCCAACCTAAGACGAAAGGGGTGTGTGTGTGTGTGTGTATCTGCTTTTGCTGAGTACTGTTATGGGCATGGGGGCATGTGAAAGGAAAACAGGTAAGAACAGAATGAGAGGGAGAAACTGCCTGAAGAAGCAGTTGAAAGCACATTGGTTGACCTTGGAAGAGATTTTTGTGTCAGGTTAAAACCACTGAGTGCTCTTGGTGCTGTGAACAAAAGAAGCTGTTTCCTACTAGGTGATTCCTTCTGAGTTCAGAGACAAAAAAGTTTATACATTCTTTGTAAATAAACAAAACTGTGTCAAAGAAATACCTATCACCAATTTCTACTCCCAACTGGAATAAAGATGAGTAGGTGGCAGGGTGTGGTCATTGTGAAAACATGAGGGGTAGTGTTATGGGCATATCGGTGAAGTTTTCTGAGAGCAGTGTCAATCAGAGTAGAGGGACTAGTATAACAACTATAGAGTTATTTAGAAATAACCATACCATCTGCTCTGTTTGGCTAATGATCGTCAGCTAATCAAAGACCAAGTGTTTTACTGTAAAGTTATTGAGTGATAAACTGTACCATTGTTTACAGATTAGTAATTGTAAAGCAGCCCTGTGTTCTCATTGGCTGAAAACGTTTCAAATTCATATAATAAATATTCATGTTCCATGTTTGTTTGTTTACTACCCTCAGTTCTCACCATGTCCCTGCCTTTAGAACCTTATAATCTGTGGCCTTCATTTTGCAAAGGAATCAGTGGGATTCTGTGTAGGTTTGAAGGGTCACATGAGGGGATCTCTGCAAAATTAGGATTTGTATCATCTGAATTGTTTTGTTTGCAACTAAGATAACATGAGATAAATATTGAGGTCAAAACAGTGCAGTTGTCTTTGGGAGGGGAGACTATTACTGGATTAGCAATCTCAAAACGACAATGAATTGATAGTAGACCTGGGTGAAAGTTTTTAGGTGAATTGTTTCTCCAGCCAAAAAAAAAAAAAAAAAAAGATATTCAGTGGCACCAAAACATTTTGGGAATTGTTTGGTTTTGCCAAATTGTTCAAGCTAAAAAAAAAAACCTGAAAAAGTCAAAATATTTTATTTTGACTTTTCAGTTTGAACTTACATTTTGTTTAAATAAAATTGAGAAAATTTCTAAAAAACAAAAAATGTTAAACTCTCAATCTAAATGAAATACTTTTTATTTTGGGTCAAACAAAATGTTTCATATGACCCCAAATGATTTTTTTTCAACTTGTCAATTGGCTAATATTTTCAAAAAACTTTATTTTCATTTTGATCCAAAATTATTTTTTGTAATTATTTTTATTTTTCCAAATTTCCAGTGAACCAAAAAAACCTGTTATTCATGCAGCTCTAACTGGGAGATTGTTTGATAGGTGAAAATTGCCTAGGGAGGTTGTGGAATCTCCGTCTCTGGAGATATTTAAGAATAGGTTAGATAAATGTCTATTAGGGATGGTCTAGGCAGTATTTGGTCCTGCCATGCAGGCAGGGGACTGGACTCGATGACCTCTTGAGGTCCCTTCCAGTCCTATAATCTATGAATCTATGAATCTATGAAAAAATTGTATAGTGTATTTTTGATTGTTCAGTGTAACTAAATCACAGTATGTTCTTATATAATGTCTTTTGATTTGCTTGCAATTGTGGTATTGCTATGTATAAGTTCTGTGCATATCAGCAGTAAATGTAACTCTTCTAATATTTTATATTGCTACAGAACCTTCCATTTGAAAACATCAAGTTTAACAAACAATAATTAAGTCTCACAACACCTCTGTAAGACAGGTAGGTGGTATTATTTCCCATTTAAAATCTGAAAGGAACAAAGATAGATACGTGACTAAACAGGATTTTGAGCCAGGATTTCAAGGCCCTGCTGGCCCTGCTCCTAGTTCATTCCACACTTTGGGCATGGCTACACTTGCAGATGTAGAGTGCTTTGAGTTAAACCAGCCCTCGGAGACCGCAGCAGGGAAAGCGCTGCTGTGTGTTCACACTGTCAGCTGCAAGCACACTGGCGTGGCCACATTTGCAGCACTTGCAGCAGCATTGGGAGCGGTGTATTATGGGCAGCTATCCCACAGAGCACCTCTTCCCATTCTGGCATTGTGGCTTGTGGGAAGAGGGTGGTGGGGGTGGGGAATTCTGGGTTCTGTCCCAATGCTCCGTGATGCATCGCTTCGCATCCCAGCAATCCCTGTGCTTCCATCCACATTTGGCGCCATCTTTCAATGTTTTTTGTACTGCAAGCTCTGTCTTCCCTTTCGGTCTGTGGGAATGGATCCTGAACTTGTGAGAATATGCTGATGGGTCTCGTCAGCATGTCACGAATTGCAGTTGAGTTAGTCCTTAAGCTACAAAGTGACAGTGAGGCAGAGCCAGCTCCAGGGTTTTGGCCGCCCCAAGCAGCCAAACAAAACAAAAAAAAAGCCGCGATAGCGATCGCGATCTACGGCGGCAATTCGGTGGGAGGTCCTTCGCTCCGAGCAGGAGTGAGGGACTGTCCGCCGAATTGCTGCCGAACAGCTGGACATGCCGCCCCTCTCCAAAGTGGCTGCCCCAAGCACCTGCTTGCTAAGCTGGTGCCTGGAGCCGGCCCTTCAGTGAGGAGTCCGACGATGATGTCGACTCACATAATGCAGATGACATGAGATTGGTTGTGGCATTCACCCACATGCTCACCACAGTGGAACACTGCTTTTGGGCTCAGGAAACAAGCACTGAGTGGTGGGATCACATCGTCATGCAAGTCTGGGATGATGAGCAGTGGCTGCAGAACTTTCGGATGATGAAAAACACTTTCATGGGACTGTGTGCTGAGCTTACCCCCACCCTGTGGCACAAGGACATGAGATTGAGAGCTGCCCTGCTGGTGGAGAAGCGGGTGGCTATTGCAATCTGGAAGCTGGCAACTCCAGACAGCTACCAATCGGTCACTAACCAGTTCGGAGTTAGGAAGTCGACCATTGGTCTTGTGTTGATGCAAGTGTGCAAGACCATTAATCGCATCCTGCTCAGAAGAACCGTGACTCTGGGCAATATGCGTGACATTGTGGCTGGCTCTGCACAAATGGGTTTCCCTAACTGCGGAGGGACGATAGATGGGATGCATATTCCAATTCTGGCACCAGACCACCTAGCCTCTGAATAGGTAAATCAGAAGGGGTATTTCTCTATGGTTCTCCGGGCGCTTGTGGATCACCATGGGCGTTTCATGGACATTAACACAGGCTGGTTCGGAAAGGTGCATGATTCACACATCTTTCGGAACACAGGCCTGTTCAGGAAGCTGCAAGCTGGGACTTTCTTCCCAGACCAGAAGATCACTGTAGGGGAAGTCGAAATGCCCATTGTGATCCTTGGAGACCCCACTTAGCCTTTAATCTGGTGGCCCATGAAACCCTACACAGGGAGCCTTGACAGCAGCAAGGAGGGTTCAACAACAGGCTGAGTTGGTGCAGAATGACAGTTGAGTGTGCTTTTGGTCATTTAAAGGACCGCTGGCATTGTCTGTATGGGAAGCTGGACCTGGCCGATGACAACATCACCACGGTTATAGCCATGTGCTGTACCCTCCATAACATTTGTGAAGGGAAGGGTGAAAGCTTCATTCAGGCATGGACCACAGAGGTTCAACAGCTGGAGGCTAAATTTGAACACAGAGAATAGGGCTTTTAGAGGGGCCCAGCATGGGGCTGGAAGGATTAGGGATGCCTTGAGGGAGCAATTAGATGCTGAAAGCCACTAGTAATGTTTGGTGCCCTGCACAGAAGTGAAGTTCAATGGTTCCGATGCTAGTAGGCATCTGTGTTTGCTACGTATGACGCACCAACTTGCAGTGCCTGTTTGCTTTCCTGGGCTACTTAATACTTAATACAATAAAGAATGTTTTCAAAGCCAAAAAATTCATTTATTGAAAAGAAACACAACTGCTAGGGAAACAGAAAGGGGATGACACATCTGTGCTGTGTGGGAGGAGGGAAGGGTGTGGGGTGTGGAATGGGACAATCACAGTGTAGCAGGGTGGTTACTCGCTCCGGCCCTGACAGGGTTAAGGCCAGCCCTGGGAGTGGGCTGGGGCTGTAAGGAAAAGTCCAGGCTGCTTAGGAAAGCAGGCACAGCTGGGGCCATGCCCCAAACAGAGCACAGCAGGTCCTTATAAAAGGGCTGCTAGCTTGGAGCTAGAGTCTCTCTCTCCAGTCTTGGATGGAGCAGGGCCTGGCTGTCTATAGAAAGTGAAGCAGGGCTGGGGAAAAGCCAGAGGACCAGGAATTGAAATTAGGAGGGGTGTTTGAATTTAAAGGGTGTGTGTGTGTCAGGACCGATGAGGGGTGAGACTGTGAGGGTGAAGGTAGGCTATATGGCACCATAGTAAAAACTGAAAAAATGTTTCATGACCATTTTATTAGATTTAACTCATATTTTAAAATCATCACACAAATTAAAGTTGGCTACTCAAGCCTTCTATGAAGCACTACATCTACATCCTTCTCGGTTTCTTGTTATAATTTTGCACAACTCTGTTAATGAACTTCTTAAATGCAATGTGTTCATCTTCGGTGGCTTCTCGTGTGTCCGGTACTTCCATTCCTTCAATTGATATGCTCATTAGTTCATTCACATGATTAGGCACACGGTGACTTCTTTCAGAACACAAAATTCTATTCAATGATGGAAAAGAACGCTCAACTGTAGCTGTTGTGACTGGGAGCAGCAAGAGATGAATTCCTACTTCTTTCATCCCAGGAAACAGAACACAAAGATCGGGTCGAGCCACTAGTGATGATAAAAAAGAAGTTGAAGTCAAATCTTCATTCATTCGTCGTATGATATTCCACTCTGTGTTCAAATTCTCTGTTCTATCCTGATCTCATGGCAGCCCCATTGCTGGTAGTGCCTCACTCCACTCAACTGTTGGTGTTTTATAGGACAGGCATCTGTAAAAGCTACATAGAGGTTGAGTAGAATCTAGAAATCGCAGTTGTAGATTTTTAAGAATCAAGTCTGTGTACTTTTTCAGTTGTCTTAACAAACATTTCTTGTCTTCTTCACTTAAGGATTCAATATAAATGCCTTCATTAGTCAACTTCTGGACTGAAGTCTTGGCTTCTTCCAGTACTTTTTCAATGGATAGCTCTCTGATTGATCCAAATGTAGCTTCTATTCCAGGACAAAGATCTACTACAGTTGAAGCAGATGCCTGGATGGCATTTTTTAATGACCCAAGTGGTTTCAACAGTAGACTTATGAGAGAGAGAGAGAGAGAGAGAGAGAGAGAGAATGGCAATAGTCTTCTCTGAACGAGGTAGCAAAAGTAATCCACCAGCCTCACTACTTAGATCCATCCCATCTTCGTAGATATTTTCCAAAGCCAGTAATAACGGCTGGAGTAATTTTCAGACAACAGCCAAGGATCGCTCATGAGAAAGCCATAGGATTTTCCCAGGTTGGACTAATCTGAACTTCAGTCCCAGTGTATTTTCTATATTTTCCAAGATATTCAGTCTTTTTGGACTCTTGCTGAAAAAAGAATATAATGAAGACATTATATTTATAGCTTTTTTAATGTCTTTTGAAGATTCTGCAGCTCATACTAGTGCAAGTTGGAGTAGATGGCCTCTGCAGTGTGTATAGGAGAGATTAGGGTTACACTTTTCTCTGAGCAAAGCTTGTACTCCACCATGTCTTCCAGAGAAGTTTGCAGCTCCATCAAATGCACAAGCAGCCCTTTGTTTGGGATCCAATTGACAAGCATTTAACTCTTCTAAGATGTGGGTTGTCACAGATGCAGCCGATGTGTCTTCTATAACATGAACATCTAGAACTGTATCTACTGGCCTACCCCTGACATCAATATAACATACACAATGACTTAATACTTGATGCCCATTTGCATTGGTGCATTCATCAGCCATGTATGCAAATTTTTTGAATGTGGTGAGAGAGTTCTTCACTTTTTCAACTGTTGAGTCTTTCACTGTTGCACCGCATACTTCTAGCCTGTCAGTTGAGTTTCTTGCAGAAAGATAGTGAGCATTTGCTGGTCTTGTTCGGAACCAGTGTTCCACTTCAGGATGAACAAGTGACAATGCACTTAACATTGGCCTCCAGTTTGTAGTGTGTGGTATCTCTTGCTTAAATAGAAAGTAGGATACCACAGCCATGTCTGTTCACGTGAACTGTGTTGTGTCTCCAACATTCTTAACAGCCTCATTAAGTACTTCTAAAATTGGCTTTGAAAGTGGGCTTACAAGGCTTTCTGCATGTTGATGCACTCCAGAGGCCAGGTGTTTTGCAGCTTTTTCACGTAGTTTGTCAGCATTGGCTTTGCTGATCGGTTTGACAAACCAAGCTCCTCCACTTTTACCAGTTATAGCATTGGGAAGCTTTCCTTCTTTGTAAGCTTTTTTGCAAGAGGTGCACCAGTAGCCATCTTTTGTAATTTCAATAAATGGGAACACTTTGACCGACAAACATTGGGAACTGCCTTTAGGTTTTGGAGACACTGTTTCTTCAGTAGGTAGCTGTATTTGTGCTTCAGGCTGGTCGGATGTAGATATACCACTTGAACCTTCAGATGACATGTTGATATATTCTTGGTTCTTGATGTGTTCTTCACCTTGGTTAGTTTTTGAGGCCTTTGAGTGGAAAAATTGTTGTATTGTTTTTTGTCTTTTCATTTTCACTTTGACCTGCAACATATAAAAGAGATATGAATAAAGTAAATGTTTTGTTAGGATAATTCAAATTTAACATAAGGATAATGAACATATAACACATAACAGATCTAGATTTCTAAAAAAATATAATTTAAAAAAAATGTATTTAATTTAAATTGACTTTTGAAAAGTAAGCCATGGGATAAGAGGGCAGTCCTCTCATGGATCAGTAACTGGTTAAAATATGAGAAACAAAGGGTAGGAATAAATTATCAGTTTTCAGAATGGAGAGAGATAAATAGTGGTATCCCTGAGGGGTCGGTACTGGGACCATTACTGTTCAACATATTCAGAAATGATCTGGAAAAATGGATAAACAGTGAGGTGACAAAATTTGCAAATGATACAAAACTATTCAAGCTAGTTAAGTCCCAGGCAGACTGCGATGAGTTACAAAGGGATCTCACAAAACTGAGTGACTGGGGAACAAAATGGCAGATGAAATTCAATGTTGATAAATGCAAAGTAATGCACATTGGAAAACAATCTCAACTATACATACAAAATGATGGCGTCTGAATTAGCTGTTAACACTCAAGATCTTGGAGTCATTGTGGATAGTTCTCTGAAAACAGCCACTCAATGTGCAATGGCAGTCAAAAAAGCAAACAGAATGTTGGGAATCATTAAGAAAGGGATAGATACTAAGACAGAAAATATCATATTGCCTCTATATAAATCCATGGTACGTGCACACCTTGAATACTGTGTGCAGATCTGGTCACCCCATCCTAAAAAAGATATATTGGAATTGGAAAAGGTACAGAGATGGGCAATTAAAATGATAAGGGGGAGAGATTAAAATGACTGGGAATGTTCAGCTTAGAAAAGAGACGACTAAGGGGGGATATGATAGAGGTCTATAAAATCTTGACTGATGTGAAGAAAGTGAATAAGGAAATGTTATTTAATCCTTCACATAACACAAGCAGTCACCCAATGAAATTAATAGGCAGCAGGTTTAAAAAAAACAAAAGGAAGTACTTCTTCACACAACATAAAGTCAACCCGTGGAACTCTTTGCCAGGGGATGCTGTGAAGACCAAAACTATAACAGGATTAAAAAAAGAACTAGTTAAATTCCTGGAGAATAGATCCATCAGTGGCTATTAGCCAGGATGGGGAGGGATGCAACACCATGCTCTGAGTGTCCCTCGCCTGTTTGCCAGAAACTGAAATGGGCAACAGGAGATGGATCACTTGATGATTACCTCTTCTGTTCATTCCCTCTGAAGCACCTGGCCTTGACCACTGTCGGAAGACAGGATACTGGGCTATATGAACCATTGGTCTGCCCCAGTATGACCATTCTTATGTAAAAATTAATTATAATAATAAAAATGTTTAGTACAGAAACTCCCCAACATAATGACCTCTCAAGATAGCAACAATATGAGATAACAATCTTGGCAAATAATGCATTTTAAAAATCTTGGCCTACTAGGAAACATATTTATATAAGTTTCCATTCCCAGTCAAAAATCTAGCATTCTGGAGCAAAGTCACTAAAATATAGTCCAAGAAACAAATGTTTATTTAACGTGCCCCTTACTTTTCCCTCCACTGCACCCCACTCACCGGTGTTGTCCTTGATCAGTTGAGACTCAGAGTTCAGAGGTGCTTTCACGTGAGTACACCTCCCAGGTGGGGGGCAAGAAGGCACCTTGCTCGTTCCTTCAGCTGCTCACTGTTTGCTCTGGCCACTGCTGTTCGTTGTGCCACCATTCACTCCACCACTCTGTTGCCAATGGCCCTGCGCAGTCACCTTCTGCTGCCACCTGTCACTGTGACCTCTGCGAGTTGGTCTCTTGAGGTTCCACCCAGCTCTCAGTGATTTCAGCTGAGTTCTCAGTGTGGGGACCTCGCTGCTATTGCAGTCTGGGCCATCTCTTCCACAGAAACACTGTCCCACAGCAGGACTAAGCACTTAGACCTGATTATCAGTGATTTCAGCTGCAGTGGTCACTTAACAGAACAAAACACTATCTATGGAGCCTAATCAGCTCTGTCTTTAAACAGTGGAGCGGGACAGGTCCCCACCCTCTCTCTTGATGCCCTCAATAAGCACAGACTAAGGCCTGGTCTACACTACAGGTTTAGGTCGACTTTAGCAGCTTTAAATCGAATTAAGCCTGGACACGTCCACACGACGAAGCCCTTTCTTTCGACTTAAAGGGTCCTTTAAACCGGTTTCTTTACACCACCTTCGACGAGGGGATTAGCGATAAAATCGGCCTTTGCGGGTTGGAATTGGGGTAATGTGGACGGAATTCAACGTTATTGGCCTCCGGGAGCTATCCCACAGTGCTTCATTGTGACTGCTCTGGACAGCACTCTCAACTCAGATGCACTGACCAGGTAGACAGGAAAAGACCCGTGAACGTTTGAATTTCATTTCCTGTTTGCTCAGCGTGGAGAGCACAGGTGACCACGCAGAGCTCATCAGCACAGGTAACCGTGATGGAGTCCCAGGATCGCAAAAGAGCTCCAGCATGGACCGAACGGGAGGTACAGGATCTGCTCGCCATATGGGGAGATGAATCAGTGCTAGCTGAACTCCGTAGCAGTAAAAGAAATGGCAAAGTATTAGAAAAGGTCTCCAAGGCCATGAAGGACCGAGGCCATAACAGGGACACACAGCAGTGCCGCGTGAAAATTAAGGAGCTACGGCAATCCTACCACAAAGCCAGAGAAGCAAATGGAAGGTCCGGGGCAGAGCCGCAAACTTGCCGCTTCTACGCGGAGCTGCATGCCATTCTAGGGGGTGCAGCCACCACTACCCCAACTGTGTGCTATGACTCCGTCAATGGAGAAACACACAGGGAAGACGGTTCGGGGAACGAGGAAGATGAGGATGGAGGTACTATAGGTAGCTCACAGCAGCAAGGAAGCGGAGAAACCGGTTTCCCCAACAGCCAGGATATGTTTGTCACCCTGGACCTGGAACCAGTAATCCCCGAACTCACGCAAGACCCTGAGGGCACACAGGAGACCTCTGGTGAGTGTACCTTTGTAAATATTACACATGGTTTAAAAGCAAGCGTGTTTAATGATTAATGATTAATTTGCCCTGGCAATCGCGGCCAGTACATCTACTGGAAAAGTCTGTTAACGTGTATGGGGATGGAGCGGAAATCCTCCAGGGACATCTCCACATTCAGAGGTGCCCGTTCCTGCTCTTCTGAACAGAAATGTTCCCCACTGTTAACCACGCGGTGGGGGGAGGGGTGAAGTGATCATCCCAGAGAATCGGGTGTGTGTGTGGGGGGAGTGGTTTACTTGGGTTTGTGCTGCATGTTAACCGGGAAACCGCAGCCCCTCCTTTTACATTGAAAACCCATTTTCAATGGCCAACCCAATTCATCCTTGATATGGGAAATGCGCTGCTGTTTGAAACCTTTCCCGCATGTTAAGAAGGTTAAAAATGCCAAAAGACTGTGGCCTACCATGCCTGCCTGCAAGCCGAAATATGTTGCCTGGGGCACTGCGTGAGTGATCTCTCATACCAAACCGGCAGGCAGAGGAAAAATGTGACCTTGTAATGAAAGAGTGTAGCCATTGTTCTCTAAAATGTGTCTTTTTTAACCACCTCTCCCTTCTCCTCCACCAGCTGCAAATGTTTCTCCTTCGCAGAGGCTAGTGAACATTAGAAAGAGAAAACGGAGGACGCGGGACGATATGTTCACGGAGCTGCAGATGTCCTCCCACGCTGATAGAGCACAGCAGAATGCGTGGAGGCAGTCAATGTCAGACATGAGAAAAGCACAATATGAACGAGAGGAGAGGTGGCGGGCTGAATGGCGGGATGAAAAGAGCAAGTGGCGGGCTGAGGATGATAGGTGGCGTCAGCTTGCAGACAGACGGCAAGAGTCAATGCTCCGTCTGCTGGAGCATCAAACTGATATGCTCGAGCGTATGGTTGAGCTGCAGGAAAGGCAGCAGGAGCAGAGACCGCCGCTACAGCCCCTGTTTAACCAACAGCCCTCCTCCCCAAGTTCCATAGCCTCCTCACCCAGACGCCCAAGAACACGGTGGGGGGGCCTCCGTCCACCCAGTCACTCCACCCCAGATGATCGCCCAAGCATCAGAAGGCTGGCCTACAATAAGAGTTAAAGTTTTAAAATGCACTGTGTCCTTTTCCATCCCTCCTCCCCCACCCATCCCAGGCTACCTTGGCAATTATCCCCCTACTTCTGTGAGGAATTAATAAAGAATGCATGAATGTGAAAAAACAATGACTTTATTGCCTCTGCAAGCGGTGCTCGAATTGGGGAGGGGAGGGTAGGGTGGGGTGGTTGGTTTACAGGGAAGTAGAGTAAACTGGGTCGGGGGGGGTTTGGAGGGTTCATCAAGGAGAAACAAACAGAAGTTTCACACAGTAGCCTGGCCAGTCACAAAACTCGTTTTCAAAGCTTCTCTGATGCGCACCGCGCCCTGCTGTGCTCCTCTAACCGCCCTGGTGTCTGGCTGTGCGTAATCAGTGGCCAGGCGAGTTGCCTCAACCTCCCACCCCGCCATAAATGTCTCCCCCTTACTCTCACAGATATTGTGGAGCGCACAGCAAGCAGCAATAACAATGGGGATATTCTTTTCGCTGAGGTCTGAGCGAGTCAGTAAGCTGCGCCAGCGCGCTTTTAAACGTCCAAATGCACATTCCACCACCATTCAGCACTTGCTCAGCCTATAGTTGAACAGGTCCTGACTCCTGTCCAGGCTGCCTGTGTACGGCTTCATGAGCCATGGCATTAAGGGGTAGGCTGGGTCCCCAAGGATCACGATAGGCATTTCCACATCCCCAACGGTTACTTTCTGGTCCGGGAAGAAAGTCCCTTCCTCCAGCTTTCGAAACAGACCAGAGTTCCTGAAGACGCGAGCATCATGTACCTTTCCCAGCCATCCCACGTTGATGTTGGTGAAACGTCCCTTGTGATCCACCAGGGCTTGCAGCAGCATTGAAAAGTACCCCTTGCGGTTTATGTAGTCGGTGGCTTGGTGCTCCGGTGACAAGATAGGCATATGGGTTCCGTCTATGGCCCCACCACAGTTTGGGAATCCCATTGCAGCAAAGCTATCCACTATGTACTATGCACATTTCCCAGAGTCACTACCCTTGATATCACCAGGTCTTTCATTGCCCTGGCAAATTGGATCACAGCAGCCCCCACCGTAGATTTGCCCACTCCAAATTGATTCCCGACTGACCGGTAGCTGTCTGGCGTTGCAAGCTTCCACAGGGCTATCGCCACTCGCTTCTCAACTGTGAGGGCTGCTCTCATCTTGGTATCCTGGCGTTTCAGGGCAGGGGAAAGCAAGTCACAAAGTTCCATGAAAGTGCCCTTACGCATGCGAAAGTTTCGCAGCCACTGGGAATCGTCCCACACCTGCAGCACGATGCGGTCCCACCAGTCTGTGCTTGTTTCCCGGGCCCAGAATCGGCGTTCCACGGCATGAACCTGCCCCAGTGACACCATGATTTCCACATTGCTGGGGCCTGTGCCTTGTGAGAGGTCTATGTCCATGTCAATTTCCTCATCACTCTCTTCGCCGCGCTGCAATCGCCTCCTTGGCTGGTCCGGGTTTCGCCTTGGCATGTCCTGGCTCTGCATATACTCCAGGACAATGTGCGTGGTGTTCATAGTGCTCATAATTGCCGCGGTGATCTGAGCGGGCTCCATGATCCCAGTGCTAGCTATGGTGTCTGGTCTGAAAAAAGGCGTGAAACTAGTATCTGATGGACCAGGAGAAGGAGGGAGGGCGGGAGGGAGGGAGGGCCGAGTGACGACATGGCGTACAGGTACAGGTACAGGGAATTAAAATCAAGAAAGGTGGCTGTGCATCAGGGAGAAACACAAAGAACTGTCACACAGAATGGTCCCCCCAAAGATTAAACTGAAAACCCTGGGCTTAGCAGGCCGTTGATTTCACGGAGGAAGGGGAAGCAAATGAATACAGAACAAATCTATTTTTTACATCTTAAGCTGGCAGCCAACGGTGCAGCATGACTGATAGCCTCTGCAGTACGATGACGATGGATACCAGTCGTAATATACCATCTTCTACCAAAAGGCAAGGGGCTGCTGCTGTGTAGCAATGCAGCCCCACGTCTGCCAGCCCCACGTCTGCCAGCACCCAGATCGCCCTCGGCCTCTTCTGGGTGCTTAGCAGACAATACTGGGCAATTGGCAGAAAATAGTATACTACGACTTATAGCCATCATCATCGAGACAGTAGCATGTTTGCCCAGGTGCCCATGATTGACAGCCACTGCAGTATGACGACGACGGATACCAGTCATAATATACCATCTTCTACCAAAAGGCAAGGGGCTGGTGCAATGCAGCCCTACGGCTGCCAGCCCCACGGCTATTAGTATTGCTACACCGTCTACCGCCAAAAGGCAGTTAGCAGCTGCTGCTGTGTAGCAATGCAGTCCCACATCTGCCGGCACCCAGAGGACATATGGTGACGGTGAGCTCAGCTGAGCTGAGCGGGCTCCATGCTTGCCGTGGTATGTGGTCTGCACAGGTAACCCAGGTAAAAAGGCGCGAATCTATTGTCTGCCGTTGCTGTGACGGAGGGGGAGGGGCCTGACGACATGTACCCAGAACCTCCCGCGACACTGTTTTGCATCATCCGGGCATTGGGATCTCAACCCAGAATTCCAATGGGCGGCGGAGACTGCGGGAACTGTGGGATAGCTGTGGGATAGCTACCCATAGTGCAATGCTCCGGAAGTCGACGCTAGCCTTGGTACTGTGGACGCGGTCCGCCGACTAGAGTACTTAGAGCATTTTATGTGGGGACACACACAATCGGCTGTATACAACCGATTTCTATAAAACCGGCTTCTATAAATTCGAACTAATTTCGTAGTGTAGACATACCCTAAGTACAGTTCTACTGCCCTTTACTCATACAATAAGAACAACAACATTTAATTCTCCCCCCACCCCCCCGCATTCAAGTGATTTGTAACCCAACCCCAGCCAAAATCTATCACTTGGGCAACACAGCTCTGTTTGCTGGATACCTAGGTAGATTAGGTGTGAATGTAGATTAGGACAATCTGGTCCTGAAGCCTTTCCCCACAGCCCCAGCTCATCACTAGCTGTCAGGGAGAGCTCATTTAGACTTTGCTTACAAATCATCATTTGAAATTATTAGGTTGGCCAACATCACCGAAATGAATGCACTGACATTGTCATAAAAAACAACAGCTGTATAAGGAAGCTAGTCTATGTTCATACTTTTCAAATCCATTATACTTTTTCAGATACACATATTTTATCATACACTGTATATGCTTTTAAAGTGTGTATTAATGTTTCAATTTCAATTCAAATTTCCAAACAGCCACTAAATTGGCATGTAACTAGTTAACAAAACTCGGGGAGGGTGTTGGGGAAATTCAGGGGGGATGTAGGGAAATCACTGGCAGGGGAGCTCCAGGCTGGTGACTCCCCAGGCTGCAGGGCCTGGTCTTAGGCCCACCCCTGAGGTACTGGGTGGTGGAGGAAGACAGCAGGGCCTACCCCCTTGCCTGTGATGACTGGCTCTTATACTGTCTGGGAGGGACACGGGGGCCCAATGGCAGTGAGACGTCAGCCTGCAGCAGCCGCTCCAAGGAAAAAGAGCTAATTCCCAGGACGCCAGCAGGAGTGAGTCTTGCCCCATTACACACAGATTTGCCTATGTCCTGTTATCATATTCAGCCTTCCTGTCTGGAGTGTTGCCCAATGAGTGCTGCACTTCTGGCTGGCTAAAATGCATGGTGATGGGGGTTGAGTACAAAGGGTAAGGGTCGTAGTTTGCAAGGCTGGGTGGTGAAGCTACAGGTGTTGGAGGCAGCTGGTGGCGGTACGAAACTGGATGTTGGGGGAAGTGGGTTGGCGGTGACATGGGGGCACAAGGGAAAGAATTTTGGGACAAGGGCTGCAGGGGGTCAGGCAAGGATCTGCTCCATCTGCAGTGCTATAAGTGCCTGTATCGGGTCCACTTGGCGCTCCATAATGTTTATGAGCCGCTCCGTGCTTTGATACCGGTGATCCGCATTCTGCTGGCGGAGCTTCCTTTCAGTCTCCCGCCACTCCTGTATTTTTTTGATTTTCAGTAATGATTTCATGCAGCAGTCCTCTTTGGTTCTTCGTGTACGCTTCCTGATTCTTTGTAGTCTTTCGGCCGTTGATAACAAGGACGGCTGGGATCTCAAGGTTGCATCTGTAAAGCCAAAATGCAACACTTTACAGGGGCAGCATTGTTCACACTAGACAGAGCAATGATTCCCCCGTACTTAAAGACAAGCACAGTGTACACAATAGCAGAAAGTACCAGTCCCCAAATGAGAGCACATAACCCACAGGAGCCCCAAAATGGTGAGTAAGCACAGGGGTAAGGGGGGGCTGATTGTTTCAGGGCCATAGTGTCCTCTGGGGTTGGTTCTGTGCCTTGGGGAGAGCCAACAGCTGCAGGGGGCCCTATACTGAACACTGTCCCCACATTTTCCACAGGATGAGTTCGTCCTGGAAGATATCTTGCTGCTGAGGGTGACCTGGGAAGCAAGGGAGGGTCTTCTACTACAATGCGGCTTCCGCCCTGGCCCTTATGCCGCTTGCCTGTGTGCAGCAATGGTCCTCTCGCCCCTCATGGCACAGTGGCGTGGACATGTTAGCCTTAATGGGACAAGGAGCACAGTAGCTCTGCCAAGGAACCTGCACAAACGGATTGCCCAGCTTCTGCATGAGACCTTTGAAGAGATCACTGAGGCCGATTACCGCGATGAGAGCACATCAACGCCCTATTCCGCATCTAGGCATGCACGCAGCCCTAACCCTTCTTTCTGCAACCCTCCTCGCCCCAAGAGCCCGCACCGAACAACTACCTTCCCAAAATAAAAGCCACTTACCAGGCACCTCCTCTGCTGTTTGTTCTTCCCCAAGCACTGTCCGCTGCGAATGGCTACTTTCCTCCTGGCTTGAAAACAGCTCCTGGCAGCATGCATCTAGGGATGCTGGGCCGTCCTCTGGCTCTGGGCCCCCCTCCTCTTCAGCATCATCACTCCCGCTTTCCTCCTTCTGCCTTGTTGAACTCTGTGCTGCTACAGCCTCTGAAGTGTCCATAGTGGTCTTTGGAGTGGAGGTGGGGTCGCCCACAAGTATCGCATCCAGCTCTTCGTAGAAACGGCAGATTGTGGGAGTGGCAGATAGTGGTAGGCATTCTGCAGCTCCTTCACTTTAACCCTGCACTGCAGTGCATCCCGGTCATGGCCCCTTTCCATCATGGCCCTTGATATCTGCCCGTAGGTATCGTAATTCCTATGGCTGGAGCGCAGCTGGAACTGGACAGCTTCCTCCCCCCAAACACTGATGAGTTCCAGCACCTCGCCATTGCTCCATACTGGGGATCGCATGGTGCATGGAGGCATGGTCACCTGGAAAGATGAGCTGAGAGCACTACATGCCTTGTTGAGCAAACAGGAAGGGGAATTTCAAAATTCCCAGAGAATTTAAAGGGCGGGTCTGACGGTTGGTCACCTGAGGGCAGGACAGTAGAGTTGAAAGTGATGACCAGAGTGGCTAGAAGAGGCATTGTAGGACACTTCTGGAGGCTGATCAGAGTGCATTAATAGACCAGGGCGTCCACACTGGCGCCGCGGCGCTCCAGCCGTGGCGCAGCAAGCTTTATGCTTCTCACGGAGGTGGATTACCTGGGGCACTCCAGCCATGGAGTCAGCGCACTCTACGTGCCTTGCCAGTGGGCACCCGGGGCTGATTTAATGCGCTCTAACTTGCAAGTGTAGACAAGGCCTTTGTGTGTGTGAAGCTGGGCAAGTCACTTGATGTCCTAATCCTACAAAAGGATGAGCACCTTTTGTGAAGTCAGTGGGAGCAGTAAGTGCTCAGAATTTAGCATCTTGCAGAGTTCAGCCCTAATCTTCTCTCTGCCTCAGCTCCTTGCATCCTCTTTGCAGAAGACCCCTACAAAAATCCATTGTCTTTCAGGTCTGGCAGCATCAGGCACCTGTCTATAACATAGGAATAATACAGATAAAGTAGTTTTAACGCTTTGATCAGTGTTTAAAGGCAAAATACTATTAATAATTAGGGGTGGGGGTACTTTATAAGAATGCATGGATGAAGCTGGGGTGAAGAAACCATCTTTCAACTAAGTGCTAATACTTCCTGAAAAGCTTCTATCATTAAAAATATTGTCCCCAGGGGATTTCCAATTCCCTCCCAATAAAAACAAACCGAACAGCCGCAACTTCTCGTGAATCTAGGCAAAGCCATTAGAAACTTGCAATCTGGAAGTTTCCACTCTGCTCCTCCGAGCATGTAGCTACCTGGGAGCTGGACTGGATGAGGCATTTGCAAAATGCTATAGTTTTCTACAAGAGCGGGAGAGAAAGATGTCGCTTGAATGAACGCCTTCCTCTCTCTCCCCGGGTGCTTGCTAAGGAGAGGAGATGCTGGGCGTGTAGATTTCAAGCGGCGATTGACAAGAACTTTGCCCGTTGCTTTTGCCCGTTCCGTGACTTTAAAAACAGCACGAAGGCAAACTTGGCTGCAGTACAGCGGTTACAAGCTGCTCCTGGGAAAGGAGAGGAGGCAGAAAGGGCCGGGGGAGAGGGGGGAAGGAGATCTAGTGTCGCTAAAGCTTTCTGTGCCCACCCTGGAGGAAACTGTAATTGCAAGCAAATCTCCTTCACTCCCTGCGCCTCCCGAGATTTTGTGTTGGGGGGGAGGAATGGGGAATTCTTTTTTTAAACCTGGAATTAAAACAAAACAACCCCAAGAGCTTCTCCCTCCCAAAGTCCCCCTGCAATTCTTGTTAAAAGCGGGTATAAGCTAACAACCCTTAAAAAAACCCCACACCAACCCATAGTGGTGTTGTTGATGATGGGAAATAAATAAATAAAGAACTGAGTAAAAGAGAGAGAGGGGCAGGTTCAATGATCTAAACAAAGAAATCATGGCGGAGTGTTTACATTTGGCAGCCCCAAAGACTCTGGATTACGGGATAAAAAAAATGCCGCGGCGCAAAGGAGTTTGCAGCCACCTCGCCGTTTCCGGGGTAAGTGCAACGTGCAGGGGGCGAGCCAGGGCCACCCTCCGGGAGCGGGACCTCGGCCCCGGCCCCACCCCTCGCTCCAGCCGCGGCGGGTGCTGCCCCGGGCTGCTCGCCCCGCGGGGTGCCTTGCCCTGGTAGCTTTGAAGTGGCGGGATGAGGTGGGTGCTCTGGGATGGCGAGGTCCCGGGGGTGCCCCTTCCCAACGCACCGCCTGTAGCCGGGGGAGCAGGCGGCCCCGGGGAGCAGCCCCCCCGCCCCGGCTCGCGGAGATAAAGGAGGTAACAGCAGTCGCCGTGGCTGCTTCCCCTCGGAGCGCCTGGCAGGAGCCCCCTTCCCGCCCCCCAGCCGGGGTCACACATGCCTAGCTCTGACTGGCGGCTCCTCCTCCCAGCCGAGCCCCGCTCCCCACCCGCCGCAAAGGGGCTCTCTGTGCCGTGCGCGCTGGCAGGCGGCCGGCGGGGGAACGCGGGGAGAGAGGAGCCCTGCTTTGTGACCTGCACGGTTAGCGAGGTCCCAGCATGCCCCTCCCCGCCAGTGTTGGTCAGGGCGAATTGCCCAGGAGCCAGGTGAAGGGAGAGGAGGAGTCCAAGGGCCATTTCCTCCAGGAAATGTTCTTGTGAGGGGAGAGGTTCCCAATTAGTGGGTCTGGGTCAAAGCCACATCTTGTCTATTTTTGGCCTCCCCCTCTAATTTTAATGCCTAAAGAGATTAAGTGTAGGCACTGTTCTGACACCAGAATAATCCAGATCTTGTTGCAGCAGTTCTGCAAACACTTAGAACCAGCTACTGGATCCAGCCAGTTCTTGGTCCCAAGCACTCAAATTACACACCTAAGTAGAGCCCCTGTTTGCCTATTCTGGTTTCACCTTAACAATCCAGATGCTGATGCCCCAGTGCAAATGAGCCAGAAAATCTCTGATCTGGCATCTCCACCTTGACAAACTTTTGGCTACAAAATCAGAATGATACTTTTCAAATACAGAACCAGTGTTACTTCTACTCCCTCTGCCACCTTCCCAAATATCTGGGTGCTGCAAACACATCCTGCTACAAGGAAGCTGCAGAAACTCTTAATTTGGCACCTGGATCTGGCTAACTAATGGATGCCTACTCCCCAGTTTTATCATCTTCTAATTTAACACATATGCTGCTTATCTTAGTCCACCACAGTCATCCTGATCTCAACATATTGTGAATTTGGCAGGATCCAGGTATTGGATCCAGGGTTTTCAGGCATTGTTGTACTGGTATGTGTTGGGGTCCAAATTTTCTTTTTCCCCCCTTTTTTCTTTGGTATAACGGAGGCTGCTAAAAATATCTGTTTAGATAGTGGAACTTCGAGAACTGGAATGAATAATTGGCTGGCTCCAGGTTTTGTGGTGCTAATAAGAACTTGTAAATAGAAGCAAAGTATGTCTATACCTACATATATAATATCTGTGGTCTGCTCCTCCATGCCTTACAATGCTTTCTGACAATGTGAGATTGGGCCCTGTTTTTTCCCATTTCGGGAGAAGACCAAATGTAACTTGCTTTATTCCTCTTTGATGCTGCTATTTTTGTAGAGTTTGAGAAGGTCAAACACCTGAGTGATTTCAAAATAGGCTGGGTGTCCCAAGATACTATTCCTGCATCATTATCAAGGCTCTTTGGGACTCTGGAACTTTTCAAACCTATGAGACTTAAACCCATAACACATTTGCTTTTCATACCCCTCTTTCCCCCCATATTTTATAATTGTGTTTGCAGATAGCAAAGATGTTTGTGTTCAGTGTCTTACTCACTCACATATCAGAGGGGTAGCCGTGTTAGTCTGAATCTGTAAAAAGCAACAGAGGGTCCTGTGGCACCTTTAAGACTAACAGAAGTATTGGGAGCATAAGCTTTCGTGGGTAAGAACCTTACTTCTTCAGAAGGTGCCACAGGACCCTCTGTTGCTTTTTACTCACTCACAGTTCATCATCTCCGTCCATCTGAACCTGAAAGGAAGTCATATGCTGAACTGGTTTCAACATGTATTTCTTTGGGTATTTCTATAATGCAAAGACTCCCAGTTATATAATTTTTTATTGTTATTATAATTGAAAACCTTGTATTCAGATCTACATGGCAATGATACAATAGAACAATGGGGACAATGTGAAAAATAGAAATGATGGGGCAAATTTTGACGTCATTTCTAAGATACCTTGCATAAGGACTGAGGGCCTGAGTAGCGCTCCCATTGACTTCAGTTGGAGTTTTGTGTGCAGCATCCTTGTTGGATTGGACCATGAGTGAGGACTGCAGAATTTGGTCACATGACAGTATGTGCAGTCTATATAGCAATCTTGCTTCTCATACTATACAGATCACCATGGTATTTGGTGCCTCACAAAATTACAAAGTCTAAACATGAAGTTTAGAATGAAAAATTAAACCATGTAAAAATTTTGTACTCTGAGATCATTGGAAAAAAATGTGTTTTAAAGAGTTTTGGAGGCCACTGCCACTGTTTTAACCCCAACAACACAAATAGCCTTCTACCTCCCAAAATAAACTTCCACTACATTTACTTTTAGGCTGGGCCTGCCTAAATTACTTTTTGTGAAAAAGACCTTTAGAGGGAGTGCTTGTACTCTCTGATGTGCCCATCTTTTGCCCTTTACTTTGTACTTGGCTTATCAGTCCTAAACTTTCTTGGTGGTCTAAGGCTGTTTACTTAAAAAGGACCTTTTAATGGGAGCATTTTGTTGATCCTTAACTGCTATTCTGTTGTGGCTATTTACCAGGTTGTCCTCTAATTTCTATGCTACTTTAACTGTCTATAGCCTAGAATGGTTAACTGTTCTGGCCAGAACTGCCACTATTCTGCCCTCTTATTCAAGACCAAGCAGCAGTAACTTTTTTCTTCATTCAAACCAAAATTGAGATTTAAGATTTATGTCAAGCAGCTGTCCCCCTATGAAGCTGCTCTTCCAAGTATCTCATGTTTGTTTTCAACTAAAACACACTTTATTGAGCGCTAATATTTAATATTCACATACCCACATTGACAATCATGATTCCCCAGTCTAGATCTGCATAGAGGGGGATAAGATTCAGAGGCTGACAGAGCAGTCACAATAGTTGAAAGCCACGAGGTCACTAGACTGGCTAGCAACACAGTCAGCTTAGGAGGTGGGTAGGCAGTGAGGTTGATATGGTACCCTAAACTTATTACTGTTACTAATTGATACATATTAACAGGATTGGGATTTTGGATGTATATCAGTCTTGGAGTTTTTGGGAAGTATTGTCTTATCTCTAAGGTTGTCATGAAGTTCTGTTTAATTAATGCAATACCTGTACCGTACGTGAAAATTCATCCAACCCTAACTACTCTTTCGTCTTGTTATATGTCATGAAAACCATATATTGTTCAGTTTTTTAGGGTAACAGACTGTTTTTTTTTTAAATTGATGCCAGGCTTTGGCTACTTGACCAAAATATTCACCCAAACATAAAAAAAAAAAATGCTAATATTACTACAGTTTTGTTCCAATAAACTTATTGTTTGACATAGCTTGATAGAGAATTAATGGGTGTATTTTCCTTTGTCGTGAATATTTATAACTTTCAGTTGATGGCAGTTAACATGTGTATTGAGGGAAGAATAGATCCCTCAAATGATGTTGAGTCTGTCTCCACATATGCTGCATACACAGTAGACTGAACTCTCACACTAGCGCTGGACAGTAAGATATTATGACATGAATATATATTTTAGAGCTCTGCACAAAATGAGGATTTCATGCATAGGCAACACAGTGTGACAAGTCGTATCTACTGTGACCTCGTACTTCCAGTGCAGAGTTGTGTAATATATATTCTGTTAAATTAATGCACACAATAAACAGGCCCTATCTCATTTTTATGCTAATAATAGTACTTTTCAATTCCCTAATATCTTTTATGCTAAGAACTGAAAGTAAATTACAGGTATGAGCAAACTGAGCTTTATAACATCCTGTGAAGTTTTAGGTTATCATTTGGAAAACAGCTGGAAAATGTATTAATTATTGATTATTGTTGGTTCGTCATGATGATGATAATCTGATTTCTTCTCTGTCTCACACTCAATCATTTCTCACTCCAGCTCTTAAGATTGTAAAATAAGATGTTACCATCTAACGAGGGAAAAGAAATGCTCAATCCCAGCCATAAGGAATAGGTCTTTGGACTGTATTTGGAGAATAGAAGAGGAGAGGATTGTGTGGTTGATTCATAAAGGGACAATGAATTGGAAGATGGTCCGGTGGCAGGGTAGATGCATCATATGTGTGGCTGGTGTATATCTCCTTGTATTGAGTATGGGTCAGCATGTGAGCTGAGGTTCATGTTATGAATGCTGATGGTGTACTCTGTGCAGGTAAAAGGTGTGAAGGTTAGATGGGGACAAAAACAGATTGTTCCCCTTATCTTGAAATACAAAAGGTGAGATTTTAAAAAGTGCTCAGTGTTTGCCTAGCTCTGCCCTCCATAAGGTTAAAGGTTAATTAACATTAACTTCCATTGACTTCAGCGAGAGCAGAGTTAGGCCAATGATGAAAGCTTTTGAAAATCCCACCCTGAATTTTATTTTAAAGTGTAAGTTTAACTTCGAATTTCCTGGGTTTCTGACATTTTTTTCTTTTAAACCACAGGACAAGATTAATATCTCAGTAATACCATTGTAAATGGACTAGTGTGGCAGAGATGAGAATCCAGCCCACAATGTTCTTTTAAGAACTTTTGCTCCACTGAGGTCAATGAGGTTGCGTGGGCTGCAAATTATCACAGAATTTGGCTTTAAGTTATTAGTACATATTTACAACCTTAATTCCATTTTAACAAAATGTTTTTTGTTGGAACATTTGCAGCCATAGCATACAGCAAAATTATCACTGTATTTATTAAGCACAAACAAAGCATCCCCATAATGCTGTGCAGAAACAACTGACGGAACAGAACATATTACAAGACACTATCTTTTTCATTAAGTCTACACAAAATGAGGATTTAATGCATGGGCAGCACAGCCCCTCCCCAGAGGTTTACTGCCCATAATTCCACCTTGAAAATGGCTCCACAATAATTATTACTATAAAATGGACACAATTTCCAGTTTTGGCATGTGTACTTCACACATAACTAATTGCACTCATAGGAGCCAAAATATTATTCTACCTTCTGCAGGATATCCTAATTCCAGCCATGTAACTATCTTAACTGTCCCTTATGATTTCCAGTCTCAAACCGACAACTCTCCCCATTGGCTTATTTTGTCACAATAATGCAGAGCATGCATGGCAACCGCTCTCACTTCGGCATGTTCAAACTATCCCTGGACATTAAGATATTATGACATGAATATATATTTGTGAGCTTTGCACAAAATGAGGATTTCATGCATAGGCAACATAGTGTGACGAGTAGTATCCGGCATGACCTTGCAAATGCCGGCAGGGCTCCAAAATAAACAACTCAAAAGAGCAAGGAATACAGCAGACTCTCCAGTCCTGAAAGGAATCCCACAGTTTCATTACAGTCCCACAGGAAGTTGCTGCAGAACTGTTCTTGAAGGTTACTTTACTGTCCTGTACCAACCACAGGTGTCTAAGTATGACAGGCCTAGGGACTTAAAATTCCATGTGTCTTTTAGTCAGGGAGGGTCCTTTTTACAGAAAATCCATGTTAATTAATGGACCTCACCATGTAGTGCAGAAAATCCCCTGTATAGTTAGAGGATTTTTAAAGCTTCTGGATCCAGCTGTTGAACAATGTTTTTTATTGTCCTTAGACCTAATTCGTCACTAGCTTAGGGCTAGTCACATATAGTTCCTATATCACAGGACATCCTATATCTTTCTCCTCAGCTACCATGTCATGCTAAACCTGAAGTAAGGATGGATTAATCAGTCCTTTCTGTTTCTTCAAACTCAAGTTAGCATGAATATTTCCCCCCCATGTTTGTATTTAAAAAAATCCCCCTCCTTCTTTCTTCACTACTTTTCCCTAGCTTTAGACCTTGATCCTTCCTCCTAATGACCTCATTCTGTCTTTCAATATCCTCTTATATGGTACAACAGCCCAAGCATCCTTTCTGCTGAATTTTGATGGTTGCTGAATTAAAATAGTGTGTCCCAAAGCACAGTTAGGTCTGGTTTGAGCAAAAGAGGATGAAGACAGAGATACTCCTGAGTCTGTTAGGTCACATGAGATATGGCCATTTAGAGATTGGGAGTCACCATGGGAAGGCTTATGGAAAAGTTATAGGGATAGGAGAACTTCTAATGTGTTGAAGAGGGCTTATGGGAGCCCCATTTTTAAAATTTTGCCACGAGACTGAAGGAAAGGTTGGGGTGATTCCCTTGCCTCTGATAGTGAAAAGCCCCTCTCTGGATACACCGAATCCATCTGTGACAAAGGTGATTTATCCGTGCAGGTCATAAAAGCACTTCTGAAAAGCAAATTGTTTATTTTTGCATGCACAAGAGTATAACAAATGGGGTCAGTATGCAGTCTCCTTCCAGGAAGATTTTTCCAAATACTGACCCTATTTGGTTTACTCCCCATTCTGCTTGGGGCTGTACAGATAGGCAGTTAAAAGACAGTCCCTGCTCCAGAGAGCTTACAATCTAGGTTATAACAAAATGCAAGAGGTGAACAGAACAAACAAATGAGATTAGAAGAGTAGAGAGAAATAAGTTATTGTACAGTAAGCAGGAGTCTCAGATCAACACCTGCCTAGCCAATGTCAGCTGGTGGTGCTTTGTAGACATTGTGGCCAGGCTCAGGTTGAGCCATTTTGCTCCAGTGTGGTGTATTGGCACCATTTCATGCTGCCGCCTTGTTCTACAGAATCTAACCTTTCATCATAACAGAAAAATAAAAAGCAACATCTAGCTGTTATGTTAGCTGAGATAGGCTTGAAAGTATGACCCAAATATAACTGTCTGCCTGCATTTGTTGGAACCTAAAACAATAGCTCTGAGAGGTGTGGTCTGTGCCATTCATCTCATAAGAACATAAGAATGGCTGTACTGGGTCAGACCAAAGATCCATCTAGCCCAGTATCCTGTCTACCAACAGTGGCCAATGCCAGGTGCCCCAGAGGGAGTGAACCCAACAAGCAATGATCAAGTGATCTCTCTCCTGCCATCCATCTCCACCCTCTGACAAACAGAGGCTAGGGACATCCTTCCTTACCCATCCTGGCTAATAGCCATTAACGGACTTAACCTCCATGAATTTATCCAGTTCTGTTTTAAATGCTGTTACAGTCCCAGCCTTCACAACCTCCTCAGGCAAGGAGTTCCACAAGCTGACTGTGCGCTGTGTGAAGAAGAACTTCCTTTTATTTGTTTTAAACCTGCTGCCCATTAATTTCATTTGGTGACCCCTAGTTCTTGTATTATGGGAACAAGTAAATAACTTTTCCTTATTTACTTTCTCTACATCACTTATGATTTTATATACCTCTATCATATCCCCCTTAGTCTCCTCTTCTCCAAGCTGAAAAGTCCTTGCTTCTTTACTCTCTCCTCATATGGGACCCATTCCAAACCCCTAATCATTTTAGTTGCCCTTCTCTGAACCTTTTCTAATGCCAGTATATGTTTTTTGAGATGAGGAGACCACATCGGTACGCAGTATTCAAGATGTGGGCATACTATGGATTTATATAAGGGCAATAAGATACTCTCTGTCTTATTTTCTATCCCCTTTTTAATGATTCCTAACATTCTGTTTGCTTTTTTGACCACCGCCGCACACTGCGCGGACTTCTTCAGAGAACTAGCCACGATGACTCCAAGATCTTTTTCCTGATTCGTTGTAGCTAAATTAGCCCCCATCATATTGTATGTATAGTTGGGGTTATTTCTTCCAATGTGCATTACTTTACATTTATCCACATTAAATTTCATTTGCCATTTTGTTGCCCAATCACTTAGTTTTGTGAGATCTTTTTGAAGTTCTTCACAGTCTGCTTTGGTCTTAACTATCTTGAGCAGTTTAGTATCATCTGCAAACTTTGTCACCTCACTTTTTACCCCTTTCTCCAGATCATTTATGAATAAGTTGAAAAGGATTGGTCCTAGGACTGACCCTTGGGGGACACCACTTGTTACCCCTCTCCATTCTGAGAATTTACCATTTATTCCTACCCTTTGTTCCCTGTCTTTTAACCAGTTCTCAATCCATGAAAGGACCTTCCCTCTTATCCCATGACAACTTAATTTACGTAAGAGCCTTTGGTGAGGGACCTCAATAGCTGCTAACTCAGATACCCAACGGTAAGACTTCAAATGTCAATATTGTTAGCCGTTTCACTGCCCATCAAAGCATGTAAGAAAGGAGAGGGCAGGTCGCATCATTAAGATCTGCATAATCTGCTGTGGGTGACAGCTCATTTTGGCACCATGAGTGAAAGAGCCAAAGCCAAGGATTCTGAGAGAGCCCAGTAGGACATCTGAGCACCTTCAAGGGGGAGCGAATCCCAGAAGTCTGTTATATTAATATCGTTGGACTATATGGGCCCAGACAGTCAAAGGTGTTAACATGACCCTGTCACTGTGCAACATTAAACAGTTTTAAATCAGGTTTGGGGTTTGGTATACAGAGATCTTACCTTGTCCTGCTTAATGCCAGGGCAAACATGCCATTACAAATCCTTTTAACCTTTTATCAAAGAAACAGCAAAAGAAGGAAAAACAAAGTATTTGGAATGTAAAATATTAAGTATGGCTTTCATTTGAACAATATCCCTTGTTCCCTTTTTCTTAAGCTGTAGAGGTTTTAGAAGGGGAAAATCTCCCTGACTGTCTCTTAGACAGTATTAAATAAGGTAATAACTATCCTTTTTGGGCAAAAGAGAAACAGTTGAGAAGAGGTGGAGCTGTTGTTGTTAAAGTCTGATCCCTTTGCCCAGAAGATCAAAACAAGGCAAATACACACAAAAAGGGAAAGAAAAGAAAAACAGAAATAGAAAATGCAGGTTCTGTCTGGTGTTGACTTTCACCTGTAACCTTGCTCCTTGAGCAATGGCACATAGCAATGGCACATAGCCTTATTATCCACTCCGATACCTGGCAAACTTGTGCCAGCATTGGGTTATTTAGGGCATTTCTTGTAACTGTTTCTTTGGTCACAGGGTTACAGCAGTGTTGCAAAATATGTAGTCTTGGCCAGCCTATGGCAGATAGCATTGCCAGGCATCTGCTTTTCAACCTGAAATCTCAGTCAAAAAGGGACCCTGGTGGCTATGGTTGGCACTGCTGACCAGGCCGTTACAAGTCCTGTGAGCGGCGTAACAGGGGCCTGGGGCTAAGGCAGGCTCCCTGCCTGCCCTGGCTCCGCACGGCTCCCAGAAGTGGCTGCCAGGTCCCTGCCGCCCCACGCGCATGGGCGGACAGGGAGGCTCCACACGCTGCCATCACCCCGAGCTTTGGGGGCAGCGCCTGCGGGACCCTGTACCTCAAACCCCCTCCCACACACCCCAACCTCCTTCCCCAACCTTGAGCCCCCTACTGCATCCCAAACCCTCATCCCCAGCCCCACCGTAGAGCCCATACCCCCCGATGGAGCCCAACCCCCCAGCCGGAGCTCGCACCCCTCCCACACTCTGAACCCCTTGGCCCCACCCCGGAACCCCCTCCTGCACCCCAAACCCTTCATCCCCGGCCCCACCCCAGAGTCTGCACCCCCAGCCAGATTTCTCACCCCGCACCCACACCCAACCCCTCTGCCCCATCCTGGAGCCCTCAATCGCATCCTGAACCCCTTATTTCTGGCCCCACCCAGAGCCCACACCCCTATCCCAGAGCCTATACCCCCCCTGAAACCCAACCCTCTGGAGCCCCGTCCCACACCCCAAACCCCTGCTCCAGCCCGGTGAAAATGAATGAGGGTGGGGTAGTGCGAGCGACGGAGGGAGGGGGGATGGAGCAAGCGGGGACGGGGTTTAGGAGAAGGGGCGGGGCAGAAGAGGGGCCTCAGGGACAGGGACGGGGCAGGGCAGGGGTGTTCGGTTTTGTGCAGTTAGAAAGTTGGCAACCCCTAATGCCAGATTTTAATTATACTGAAGGCAAAAAGAGAGCCATAGGAAAGAAGGTGCGGAAGGAAAAGGATACATGGTTGTGCATGACACAAAATCTCTCATACCAGGTGGTATTCAGGATTTAGCTGAAGCCAGTGGAGGTGATATTGTTATCTGGATCCTTCTATTTGGCCTGGTTTGGTCAGGATATCTCTTGGGATTAGGACGGTGAAGGCCCAAGGGTGTAAGAGTGGATCTCAGGGACATCCCAGAGGACGGTGAGGGTAGAAGCCATGATGGTAAAAGTCTCCCCTTTCCTGTTCTCTTGTCAGCAGGGTGGATAAAAATGATGATGTTGTTTAAAAATAAAAATATTGGAATTTTTTAGAGCTGTTGATTAATCGCAATTAACTCATATGATTGCAGTTTTCAATGCACTGTTAAACAATAGAATACCAATTGAAATTTATTAAATATTTTTGGATGTTTTTCTACATTTTCAAATATATTAATTTCAATTACAACACAGTATACAAAGTAGACAATGCTCACTTTATATTGTTATTTTTTATTACAAATATTTGCACTGTAAAAATGGCAAACAAAAGAAATAGTATTTTTCAATTCATCTCATATAAGTACTGTAGTGCAATCTCTTTATCATGAAAGTGTATCTTACACATGTAGATTTTTTTTGTTACATAACTGCACTCAAAAACAAAACAACATAAAACTTTAGAGCCTACAAGTCCACTCAGTCCTACTTCTTGTTCAGCCAATCACTCAGACAAACAAGTTTGTTTACATTTACAGGAGATAATGTTTACAATGTCACCTGAAAGTGAGAACAGGCATTCGCATGGCATTTTTGCAGCCGGCATTGCAAGGTCTTTACGTGCCAGATATGCTAAACATTCGTATGTCCCTTCATACTTCGCCACCATTTCAGAAGACATGCTTCCATGCTGATGACGCTTGTTAAAAAAATAATGTGTTAATTAAATTTGTGATTGAACTTTTTGGGGGAGAATAGTATGTCTCCTGCTCTGTTTTACCCGTTGTGATGCATGGCCAGAAAGGATTAAACATCCTGCAAAATAAATGACTCAAAATCAACCCTTAAAGGCATGTGGGGAGATAACGTTTGTGTTTTTGTGTATTTACATATTTATGGGTAGTGGTCAACGATGTAATCAACAGTCCCTGTCTATGCTGTATTCTGATAATTGAGAGATCAAAAGAACATCCTAGTATTTAAATGAAGTGTAAACACTGGATATCTCTGTATTCACCTCTCTTTGAAATGTATTGCAAATCATTGGTTAATGGTGGAGGAACAGGCAATTGTCTTATGTTAATTCATATAGTTAAGTAGGGTTACCATACGTCCGGATTTTCCCGGACATGTGCGGCTTTTTGGGCCTCAAATCCCCGTCCAGGGGGAAATCCCCAAAAGCCGGACATGTCCAGGAAAATAGGGAGGGAGGGCCCAGCGTTGCGGGGCTGGGGGTCGGCGCGGTGCTCAGCTGGGGGCCGGGGGCGTGGGCACTTGGCTGGGGGCCGGGGCCAGGGCCGGCGCAGTGCTGGGCCGGGGGCCGGCGCGGTGCTCAGCCGGAACCGGGGCCGGGGGCACGGGCAGTTGGCCGGGAGCCAGGGCCCAAGGCGAGCGGGAGACGCCGGGGCCAGAGCTTCTTGGCCTGTGCTGGCCGGCCAGCCGCCGAAGGGAGCCACTCGCCCAGGAGGGCCGGACTGAGCCGCGCCGCACCCCGCCCCAGCCTACCTGCTGCCTCCCTGTTTCAGGCTTCCCGCGAACATTTGATTCGCGGGAAGCAGGGGAGGGGGAGGAGCAGGGGGCGGAGCGTTCAGGGGAGGGGGCAGAGTTGGGGCGGGACCGGGACCCCATGGAGTGTCCTTCTTTTTAAAAATTAAAATATGGTAACCCTAAGTTAAGTGGACCCACTTCAAAGATGCCCTGATTACCTGTTGTTCCCCAAGGGACTCCAACTTGTCAAAGAAGACCTGAAATTTTATAAAAGATCCTTGGGTCCTGATCCTTTTTATCTGCTTAAGCTTCATCGGGGGAACTTTGAGTCGCAAGATGAGATCCCAGTTAAGCTGGTACACCCTGGATATGATATTGGACATTGGACTATAACCTATGAACTAAATTTTAAAGAAACTCTTTGCAATTACAAAGCTCACCATCTCTGCTATGTATCTGAACCTTAAGAATCGAACTCATGTCTGCATGTATATTGATCTTTTAACCATACTCTCTCTCTTTTCTTTTAAAATAAATTTTAATTTAGTTAATAAGAATTGGGCTGTATGCGTGTATTTGGGTAAGAGCTGGAATATTCATGAACCTGGGAGGTAATGTGTCTGATCCTTTGGGATTGGTAGAACCTTTTATTTTATATGATGAAATAAGATTTTCAGAAATTTTCATCATATTTGACTTGGGTCCCTGGATGTGTGGTGACGACGCAGGAAACAGAACGCTAGGTTTGTTGGTAGCTAGAGAGCTTTACAAGCTTTTTGCAAAAAGCTTTTTAGGAAAACTTTTCCTGGGGTTTTTATTTCTTTCCTTGCTTTGTTTACAACACTTCTTAGTGGTTACATTTCATGCGCATAAAAAGGCCAGGCAGTATACATGCACATAAGATAACAAACCCATCTCTTGAGCGCGTGAATGCCAGCTGCGAGGAAACAATCAAATCAGCCAAATAAGTTTCCCAAACATAGGTGCTAGAACAAGGTCACTCCTGCCTCATTGCCAAGGGAACAGTTTGCCGTTCTTCAAGGCTTGTGATTAGGGAGCAACACATTCCTACATGGATGGAGGCCTGAGGCTGGGTTACTTCAAGGGAACTGTGTTGCTGGTTTCTGGGCAGCCAGTGAAGCTGTTTTATGCTGGCTTGGTAAATCTAAGTATTACAAATATCCACTAGCTTTGGGGATTATCTGCTCCATTCTTTAGAGTTCACCCTAATTGAGTGACCTCAGTTGGCTCTCACTGGGACCCTGGTCACACCCGCATTCTGCCATATATTTCATGTTATAGCAGTCTTGAATGATGACCCAGCACATGTTTGTTTTAGGAACACTTTCACTGCAGATTTGACAAAATGCAAAGAAGGTACCAATGTGAGATTTCTAAAGATAGCTATAGCACTGGACCCAAGGTTTAAGAATCTGAAATGCCTTCCAAAATCTGAGAGGGATGAGGTGTAGAGCATGCTTTTAGAAGTCTTAAAAGAACAACATTCCAGTGTGGAAGCTACAGAAACCAAACCACCAAAAAAGAAAATCAACCTTCTGCTGATGGCATCTGACTGACTCAGATGATGAAAATGAACATGTGTCAGTCTGCACTGCTTTGGATGGTTCTCGAATGGTGGTTGAAGCTTGAAAGGACATATGAATCTTTAGTGCATCTGGCACATAAATATCTTGCAATGACGGCTCCAACAGTGCCATGCAAATGCATGTTCTCACTTTCAGGTGATATTGTAAACAAGAAGTGAGCAGCATTATCTCTTGCAAATGTAAACAAACTTGTTTGTCTGAGCAATCGGCTGAACAAGAAGTAGGACTGAGTGGACTTGTAGGCTCTAAAGTTTTACATTGTTTTATTTTTGAATGCAGTTATTTTTTGTACATAATTCTACATTTGTAAGTTCAATTTTCATGATAAAGAGATTGCTGTATTTGTATTAGGTGAATTGAAAAATACTATTTCTTTTGATTTTACAGTGCAAATATTTTAAATAAAAATATAAAGTGAGCACTGTACACTTTGTATTCTGTGTTGTAAGTGAAATCAGTATATTTGAAAATGTAGAAAAATCCATAACTATTTAAATAAATGGCATCCTATTATTGTTTAACAGTGTGATTTATCGTGATTAATTTTTTTAATAGCTTGACAGCCCTAGAATTTTTTAATTTAAATAATATTTTTATTTAAGTTAAATACATTTTTGTTTTTAAATGTAAAACTTTACATTTGAAATAATAAAATATATTAAGGCCTAAATTTACTATAATCTATTCAAATCACTTAAATAAAAAATAATATTAAGCAGTATATGATTGCAGCCAAAGTTTTAAAAGAAAGTCACATCACTGAACTGGTGGAAATCACCAGTACCAGAGTTTGTTAAAGTGATAGCAGTACTTGTTTTTTAGGTGCAGAAATAATATTCCTTCCATTCAATTTATTCAACAAGTTCAGTTTAATGATTAGTTCATTCAAAGTTAGGAAGCCAATTGAGTGTTGAAAAAGCTGGCCTTTTCCAATCTAAGAATAAAAACTAGAGGATGAGATCTACTAGCTCTAACATTTTGAAGGACACAGTGACCAGAAACCATCAATTCAGTTCACTAACTAACTTCCTTTGTTTAATAAATCATTTTTAAATGCCAAATGTGTTTTGATAATTTTTTTTAATGTATCCAGCACATTAAGGTAGGTTTATTAATTTTTGTAAAAATACTGCTTTTGTACATTTCTAATTGAATTCCAATTTTCATCCAAATCCAGGTTGACACAAATCACAAATAAAAAAAATAATCATATAGGAAATAAAAAATGCATCATTTACCATTTTCTAACATAATAAAAAATGTAAAAATATTAATCTGAATGGAACTATGTTAAGCTATATAATTTCTTAATTAAATATGTATAGATATACTGGGTAGTAAAGAGAGGTACCAAATTTAGTATAAATGTTATAGTTAGTTGAAAATTAACATGTGTTAATGGTCTAATAAGAATAAACTTTTCTTTAGGAAAATAATTTTAAAAGTACAGATGCAAAACGGGGACTAAAATCAATTATTTAAATCTAGGTTTCCTGCTTTCTGATTTAAATCATGATTAAAATTGGTGATTTAAAATTGCTTTGATTTAAATCAATCCACCCTGGTTGTCAAACAGCTTGCAGCCAGTTTTCCCCCCAGACTTTTATTTTAAGCAGCCAAAAACAGAGGGAGGGGATAGGTTATTATATGCTTATTATTTTGTCCACTATTTTTCTGACACATGAATATTGGTTTATTAATTTCCAGTCCCACCCTTCTCTTGTTTACCAGGCATGACCTTAACACAGTCCTTGAATTATATCAGTAGGCCTTTTTGTTTGGACTTATTTAGTCTTTCTATCTCCCTTTTGTACAACATTTGTTGTGAGTTATGGTGACCTTTTATGAACTTTCACTCACTTCTTATAGTGAAGCTTACAATTACAGTAAATTTGTAGTCCCAATTATTACAACAAGCTCCACTGAGAGGAAGCCAAGCATGAGGAGCCCAACAAAGCACTTAGTGTATCCAAACCCCAATGTGGGAGAGGCTAGCCCAAGGAGCCCAGAGGAGATGTCTGAACATATTTAACATCTGCATAATCTACAGTGAGTGGTGTCATGTGTGGATGGAGATTAGAAGTGTCCCACTACCCTTTCCCCCCCAATCTGGTAGAGGTGAGTTTTAAGGAGGATAGGGTAGTGGTTGTACAGATCTTTCTTGGGAATCTTGCACACTCATAAAGCAAGTAAGAAAGTGCAGAGGTGTTTGAGGGAGATGTGGGCTGGTGAATTATGAAGTCTGGAGGATGAAATAATATATCAGATAGGTAGGGTGGGGCTAAATAGTGAAGGGTTTTAAAGTTCAAGACAAGGAGCTTGCATTTGCAGTGTTTGAAGAATAGGAGCCAGTGGAGGCATGCATGGATGAAGGTGGTGTGCTCAAAACCAATGCAACATGAAGATGATCTTACCAGCAGCATTCTGAATGGATTTAGTGGGGTAAGGGCTGGATCTTAGGGGTATTATATAGGAAGAAGCAGTAGCAAAAGTTGGATGTGGTTTTAATCTGTGCACCTAGAGTGAGGGCAGAGTCAAAACTGACACAAGATTATGGACTTGAATGACTGAGAGGATGGTGATTTGTCCACAATGGTGAAGGAAGGGGCGAAAGGGAAGGGCTTGTGGGGGGAAAATCAAGCATTCTGTATTGGCCATGCTAAGTTTGGGCTGATGATGGGATATGTTCCTGGAGATGTCAGAAAGACAGTCCAAGTTGTGGTATTAGAGGAGGTTGTTGTAGAGTGGAGAGGCAGATTTGTGAATCATCAGTGTAGAGATTATAGCCAAAGCCATGCAATCCAATAAGATTGCTTAGTAATGAGGTGAAGGCAGCTGAGGATAGAGCGCAGAGGAACTCTTAAGAAAGGAGGAAGAGCACGGAAGCAGTGATCAGAGAGGTAGGAGGAGAGTATGCCGTAAAACTGCAGAATATAGTATGTGGTACCTTCCCTTTTTTGACCACATTCATTTGGCCATATTATGTTATATAATGTAAAAATGTTGTTTCTGGACATGCAGATTTAAAGACTGGGCAAAGCGATCTCTACTTTAAGGTATTATATTCATCAGTAGTGCTGTACCCTCTTGTTCCATGTGTTAAAATGTGCATTTGTGTACAAAATATAACAGTGTAAGTGAACTTAAGTCTATTTATGCTGTTTTCTTTATCAAGGATTGTCAAGGCTGATTCCCCACTCTGCCACTTCGAGTGCAGAAGGTGGGGGCCTGCAAGGAGTCTATAAATTAATACTGGCCACTCCAGGCTTGTATTAAACTCCCAAGGTTACAGCTTCTCTCTGATCTTGGATGGGTAGATGCTGCCACCACCCAAGTGGACAACCCCTTTGAGAACCCAGGAAGGCGCATTTGGGAAATTCTTCCTGTGGGATACCCTCAAGCCCTTTCACCCCCCCTCTGGGGAAGAGCTGAGAAAGAAAAAATAAAAGAAATCAGCTGCTGCCACCGCTAATTAAACAACATGTGCATAAACCTCTTAAGACACACAAATCCAATTCTAGGCATTTGCTAGATTTAAAAAAAAAACTACAAGGATTAAGCATCAAGAATAGCTTTCTTTAGATCCAGCTTAAAGGTTACAAGCAAAATAAAAAGCACCTGGGGTTAGCACAGAGGAATCCACAAGCCACAACGAAATAAAAGGAATAAACCTAATTGTGTCTTCCTAGACATTTCCTGATCTACTTACATACCTGGGGTTTTTAAATTAGTAGTTTCTAGGTATGATACTGATGATTTTTTTCATACGTGGCTCAAGCTCTTACAGCATAGCTCTGCCCTGTCCTCCTCACCCCGGAGAACAACAACAACAGACAGACAAAAGGGGAGTCTTGTTTCAATTTTAAAAAGTTCTAGCCTTCCCATTGGCTCTTTTTGCCAGGTGCCCACTCACTTCCTTTTACCTATGTATAGCAGTGAGACTTTTAATCCTTTACAGGTAGAGCAATTAGAGAACATCTACTAAGAGGGATTTTATAGCTACTGGCTTATTTCCTATACTGACAACTTTTTTCCTGTGGAAAGCACAAATGTCTGCTCCTGTAATTTTCATCGGATGGCGCTGTAGTAAGCCAACTTACTATCCAAAGGCTTCACTACACTGCATCAGAATATTGAACCATGAGCAAACAGACTCTTAAACTGACCTGTGGAACCTTGATAGAGTATTGAGTACATACTACCCATTTTAAAATGGCTGTGATTATGTATTGACAGCAGCACTATCAAATAAATAAATTATACATATTTTTAAAATTTCCGTAATTACATGTTTACCCGATAGGCCAGCAAAGCTCTGTCCCAAGGAGCTGTTGCAAACTGAGTAAATAATACATGTTTTAAAGTCCATAATTACATATTTAAACGATAGACTATCGAGGAAATAATGCACATTTTAAAAAGTCCATAATTACATATTTACATGATAGTCTGTAAATTCTGTAATTACTTATTTACACAATAGACCATAACAGCTGTTACAGTCTATTATAGTAAATCTCATAGAACTATATTATGCATTTTTTTTAATTTAAGAAAAATAAGTAAATTTAAATAGAAAATTATTTTGTCAGTCTTAAATATTTACCATAAACCTGCAAAACATAAAATAAATAATAATAAAGGGAAAAGTCTAGGGTGACACTGGTTATTCATGCTCTTATCCTTTCAATTATGTACAGCTTGTGCTGGGGATGGGGAAGTTTGGACTGGATTATTCACTGATTTCAGAAGTCCTTGATTCAGATTACTCAAATCAAGCATGCAACATTATTTTATCATACCTTTTGTTTTATTAGTGTCACATGGACAGTCAGCTTGATTAAGCATTTAGTATCCTAAACATTCTTGTGGCCCAATCATAGTCCCATTAAAGTCAATGGTGAACCCATCAACACCAGTCAGGAAAGCATTCCTCTAAAGGATAGAATTTAAGCATGTACTTAAGACCTGTTGAAGCTAATGGGACTTAAGCATGTTCTTAAAAATAAGCATGTATTTAAGTACTTTTCTGAATACTAATGAACTCAAGAATACGATTAAATGCTTTCCTGAATCAGGACTGCTATCTTCAATGAAGGCAGGATTAGCACTTTAGTCATATATGGCTTATACATGGACCATGTGTTCTTTATTCTTCATTCTGTAACTCTATCTGGAGAAAAGCTTATGATAAAGTATATATCAAATATTACTGCTTCTTTGAAGAGTTTCATGGATTGTGAATTCATCTAATGTGTTCCATAGTTCAGCTGCTGAATTTATTCCTCGTGTTAAAGACTGGATCAATACACCTAAATGAGACTTCTGTCCATAATTACTACTAAATAGCAAGGCTAAATCAAGTAAGTGTGAATCTGACATTTAACTATGCTGGACTTTATACATTTAGTAACAAAACAGAGTATGAGGGAAACCTTTGATCTTCTTTGTTAGATAGTTTCATTAAGATATTTGAGTTAAGAGAAGTGAAACAATTGAGAGCTCAGTTTATGTTCAGACATATCTTCACTTTAATGAAATATATCCATACATTGCAAAGAGAGTGCAGTCTCAGGGTGTTTATCTGAAATATACATCTGCACCTTCAAGGCAGGGTTGCCTGGTCCTGTACTTGACTAAAAATATCAGATAAGGGCTGAATGAGTCCTCTCTCCTTGACCCTAAGAGGAAGAGCACAAGCTTTGGATAAGAGAGAGATCTCTTCACACAGTATTCAGGAATAAAGAAAGAGCTTCCATCGATAAACAGAAACTGGCTGGGGTCAACAAAGTCCACCTCTGCTATTCCTGCTAGGTGTCTTCACCACTCTTGCTTTTGGCACCATTGCACACTCTTGGGCAATAGGGCTAAAGGCCTGGAACTTCAAAAACAGTGAATATCAACATGAATCCATTTTAAAAGGCTGATATACTGGTATTACAGATGACTAAACACTCTGGGCCCAATTCTCCACCACTTTGTCTCTTGTGTAGCTATTTACAGCTGTGCAATGTGGGTGTACAACACTTCCATCCTGATTTGGTAGCATTTTACACATACTTTTCACATTTGCAAATGATGACATGGGGAGAACCAGATCTACAATCAGCAGCATGTGATAATATAGGAGGTAAATTCAAGTATATCCAGAGCTTGATGTCTTTTGCAATCTCCATGATAAATACTTTTAGTCCAGAAATAGAAAAAGCACAAAGGGAAGACAAACATACATGTTGATGAAAAGTCCACTGGTGCCTAGTACAATGGAAAAATGTTAAAAACGACTTCATCTTTATATAAATATTACCCCTGTAAAGTTGGCGGAGTCGGTGTCTGTGGTTTGTCAGTCCCTTAAGTGATGAATGCATGAGTTAAAGCTGCCCTGTGGTCTGGTTTAATATATACACACTTGCTGTTTTTGAAATGTTTCTAAGCTTTGCACTTGATTTGGCATTCTTGACTTGTTTGCCATCTATTCCATTTAGGACCTGAGCCTGTGAGGTGCTGAGCATCTCTTTCGAGGTCATGAGAGCCCTCAACTTCCATGGACAACTCTCAGCACCTCACAGGATTGGGTCCTTACAGTTGTTCCATTCTCGCATCTATCTTTATTTGTAGAATGCCCAGTTTCCCGAGGCAGGCATGTTAGCTACGAAAAACTGTCACCTATTGCTAACTACAGATTTTATGTGCATGTATTTGGTGCACTTTTCTAATATGATTTACACTGTCATTCTGACCTGAGGCTTAAGTTATCCAGGAGTAGAGTCCTTGCACAACAAAAGCTATCTTGAGGGTCAGCTTTTCTGTTGCACACTTATTGGGCAAAATCCAAATAATGTAAAATCCCCACTTGGGGGCAGTGCAAGGAATATTGCATGAACAAAGCAATCACGCACTGGTATTTTATGTTTGCCAATAAACAATATTTTCAAACATTTAATTTTTGTGAAATTTCTTTAGCAAATTCAACTTATCAATTACCAATGAGTAATTCTATCAGCAACATTTGCACAAGTTCAAATCCCAGCAGGGTTGAGTCAGTCCTTCCTCCTCAGGAAGATAAATTTAGTATCAACCAATTTACTGTGTGTGGGCATTTTGGAAGAGCTTTAAAAATGAGGTTCTTTCTGCTTTCCAGGGACATTAGACATTTGGCACTTTTTACAAGAGAAGGGGTTTGCTCTGCGGCTCTTTGGGAAAATTTCCTTTTCTCTGACTGATATGAAGCATGATGTGTGTTGGTTGTCTATAGCCTTCCATCATAGCTCAGGGCAACCGCACCTATATTTCCCCTCAGTAGTCCAGTAAGGCCACTCTCAGGCTTCCAGCTCCCCAGTTGTTGCCTTTCCTTGGTGGAGATACACGTCTCTCTCCCTTTAGACTGGGATGTTTCCAGGCTGCATAGACCCCAGCCTACACTGTGTTCTCCCTGGCTTAGACAGGCTGCCCAAGCAGAACCTGCTTGGTTTCTCTTTAGAGATGGGTAACAGGTGTAATTGCTAAGTTATAAGGTACCACACAGTACTTCCTATGCAAGCCTACTTTATTCTTAAAGAAAAAACATTGCAGAGAAAATGTATTAAAAACCATAAACCTACATGCATGCTAATAAACTTACTAAACATCACCCTAATGTGGGCTCTGCCAGAAGCAGTACTTCACACCCCCTCCTCCAAGGGGCCTCCTTGTGGTTACAAGTTCATCACAACTTCAGCTCAGAACAAGCACACAGTCTTCTATCCCAGGCATGGCTACATTTAAGTGTACGCAGGGCTGTTTCCGATAGATGCTGAGCACCTGCAAGGCCTGTTATCTTCAGTAGGAGTATGAAGTACCCTCAGTATCTCTGAGGGACAGGCCCATATTTTTTAAAGGACTTGGGGATTGAAATGTGCTGTGTGTAAAATATTATTATTATTACTGTTTTGTGTTGGTCCTGATTTGTGATTGAAAAGCAAATGGTTGCATCACTTGGTAGCTGTAGCGTCAAACATCCTTTTTGTCAAAAATAATTATTTATTTTATATTCAATTGTTAGTTTTATTTTATTGCTTTTTTATTATAATGGAACTTGAAGACTGAGACAGATTTCCTCCCTGCAGTGTTAACTGCAGTAAGAGGTAGCATTGTGGAATGCAATCTATTGCCTCTCATAGTAATAAATATTTTGGAGGCAAAACATAGTGGAACCTATATATATATATATATATATAAACTCCTCTATCCTGGCTATTAGGATAAAGAGGTGAAACTAGAGCTTATTATTAGTAGGGATACATCAGCAACTAAATGATTCCTTACAGGTAAAGAATACCTCTCCTGCCCCACATAATTCGTCTATTATTTACATGCCTTTCTCATACAAATTAGGGTAGACTGGTATTCTGCCTTCGACAAGATCATACCATGTTAACCATCCTATAAATATTTTTCCACTTCATACTTTTCACTTGTATATTTCATTTAAAAGTCCTGTAAGTGCTTTACAAACTTTAATTAGGTAGTGTGCAACCTTCTGAGTATGCAACCACAACACCATCACAATGGGTCAAAGTTCATCAGTTTTACAGATGGATATGCTGAGGCACAAAGAAACTAAGTGACTTCCCGAAGGTGACACAGTGGGTAGGTTACATAGCCAGCATGGAATCTGGGAGTCTTGGGTCTCCGTCCTATGCTCGTATCAACCAAAAATGGTCCAGCTTGGTAAAGCTAGCTACTTTTCTCCTTTCTTAAATGTATACTGAGCAATTGATCTCATGGGTTTCAGAGCTTATGAAAGTACAGAACTTTTAGTGTAGTGTTGACTATAGTCAGATGCAGTGTGGAGAAGTGTTCTGCAAGCAGCCCCTCACAGCTATGCTAATGGACTTCAAACCTGACCTGAAAAACCTCTTCAATGAAGGTTTGGGCCTCTCTAGTTCAAAGACAAAAAGGGGAATTGGGCTGTGGTTAACAGGTTCAGCTGCTTTTCTATTGCATGAAGTTTTTAAAAGCATCAGAAAAAGTCCAGAGGAGGAGTAATGTGAAAGCTAATATGAGGAACAGAAGGGATATCATATCAGGGAAAATGACTGTAGCTAAGCATTTTCCATGTCAGCAGAGCAGAATACCTATGAAGTACACACCTGTAAAGTAACACAGAAGGTTATCCAGTCAACTAAAGGTTATGTATGTTTGAGTAAGAAAGATCAGAATAGGAAAGAAAGCATAAAGATTTTTAGATACAATATGTTGTAATTGTATGCAATGGACATTTTCCTTTCTTTCAAAGTGATCAGATTTGTAGTGCTTTGGATCTAAAGAAATGAAATGTAATAATTTAATGAAAAGATAATGCTAAAATTGGTCTCTTTTTTTGGTATTATTGTGGGATAGTAATGCAGATAAATCCCACATGGCTAAATGGTTCAGGGGATGATTTAAAATGTAAAGAATTTTGGAAGATCAAATCTTTAGAAAACAGAAATTCTGATTTTAGGGCAATTTTTCAAAGTTTTGGATAATCTTTATTTTGTGTATTCAGTTTTTATGTAATTGGCATTTACATTTAAAAGGGTGAGTGTCTCAGTTTTAATTCTTTAAAAGCCTGGTTAAAATGATTTAGAGTCAAATTTTCTCCTTGATGAGCAGTATGTGAGTAATTGGTCACTAATGTGAGTAAGGGCTTCTCAGTTTGGTCCTTAATTTATTTTTAGTGCAATGAGTTTATTGGACCTGGGTAGGAAAAGGGACAATTTAGTGTAATAATATCCCTGACTAACAGGGTCACATTTTCAAAGGCTGCTTCTGAACTTGAGCCCACAGTTTTTGCAGATGTAACTATTTGCACATTAAAACATACATTTAATCTCGAACATTGATGTCTGTCAGATTTGCATGCTCAAAAGCAAGGGGTTTTGCACGAAAATGGTTGTACAAACCTGCACAGGTTTGGTAGCTGATTAAAGGCTGACTGAAAATTTGGCACAGTTACATTCTGTGACATCACTACATTTTGTGATTGCATTTGCATTCAGTGAATGGGGTTAACACTATAGCTTCTGTGATAGCTCCTGTAATTCTTCTGAATACCATTATAATAACTCCTCTATCATCTGCACCTTTTAATGATTCATAAATTCCTTGATTCCTATGAACAGACTCATGGAAAATTATAATAATGCTATAATCAGGACACCAAGCTAGGGTATAGCAGAAACTTCTGCTGCCTGACTACCTCTAGCCTTCCTTCATTGCTTAGCTAAATTGTTCAAAATGAGGTTTTCACTACAGTTTGAAAAAAGGAACTCCTGAGTTCCACACCAATGCCAGTAAAAGAGACCATGCTGAAAATTAAAAAGCAAAATAGACAATAACATGTAACAGATTTCAAATAGAGTACATGCAAGAGCATTCACTGTATAACAGATATATTATTAGCCACACTATAATTTCTCTTTTTCCTCTTCCAGTCATTTGATCATTTTAGCTAGTACAGTAATTTTCTCCCACCCCTCTCCTACACAGCACATACATTGCACATGCATACTCTACTACAATGACACTTTGCAAGTACCTTTTTGTGCAGTGGTTAAATAGTTTCATTTGAAACACAAAGGGTCTTGTGTGAATCAGGTCATGTGGCAAATGTTGTGTTTTTCAGCACTCCTACTTTCCAAGGCTGAATCAGTCCCATATAACTGGAGCCAGTGAAACATCACAGGCATGACAGAAATCACTGATGCTGAAATTTTTACTGTTTTCCTAAGTAATCTAAGCTTTTGAGTAACTAGATCACTCAGGAAATTGGTAACTGGCTATGAAGTCTCTCACCTCAGCATGTTTAAATCCATCCCAGGCTGGTAGTGAGTAAAAACTGTTACGATTTGACAGATGTTGGATGCCCTATGTGAGTTGAATTAGTGATATCCATTACAGATGCCAACATCACAAAAATCACTATTATTCATGGTACCTTGGTAGCACTCTCAGCGCAGAAGTCAGTGATTGGGTGGACGTGAAGGATTCACTCCCCTCTCACTTGTAAAAGTGGCCCCTTCAGGACAGAGTTAAGGAACATTATTTTGTAGGGAAGTTTGCACTGCCACTGCTCCTGGTGAATCTGTCCTTAGATAAGCAGAGAGCTATCAACGTTGCATAGGTTCTGAAGGCACTGGAAAAAAAAAAAAGCTTTCACTGAAAAAAGTTCAGTTTTTAAGGTGTGATTTTCAAGAGCACTCAACATTGGCCTAACTGTGCCCAATAAAGTCATTAGAGTTTTACCATCAATTTCAGTAGGAACAGCTAGGCCAATTGAGTGCTTTTGAAATAGTTTGTTCCCATTGTGCACATATAACTCTTGCTCTTTTAAGCCAGTTTATGGAAAACGTCTTTAGCCAAGCAACAGCCGGTGCACAGGTATGAATTCCATCCTCCGTTCATCCAAGGCATTAGTTTTATCAAAGTGTGTTTAAGAGTACAGTTTTTAAATGGCATTGGACCACACCCTCAACTGAGGTTGGTGGGAGTTTTGAATAAAAAGTGTATGGCCTGTTACTATATGAAAAAGGCAGTGTGAAAAGCAAAATTCAGATATAATCCAAAATGTGCAACCTGTTCACTGATGTGAGAGAAAGCCTGTGTCTTATTAGCAATTCCATAAAAAAAATTAATGACTAGGGCAGGGATAGCCAACCTTTGGCTCCGGAGCCACATGCGGCTCTTCAGAAGTTAATAGGGGGCTCCTTGTATAGACACCAACTCCAAGGCTGGAGCTACAGGCACCAACTTTCCAATGTGTCGGGGGGTGCTCACTGCTCAACCCTTGGCTCTGCCACAGGCCCCGCCCCTACTCCACCTCTTCCCGCCCCTCTCCTGAGCCTGCCGTGCCCTCAGGGGGAGGCGCTGATTGGTGGGGCTGCCGGTGGGTGGGAGGCGCTGGGAGCAGGGGTGGGGGAGCTGATGTGGGGTTGCTGACGTATTACTGTGGCTCTTTGGCAATGTACATTGGTAAATTCTGGCTCCTTCACAGGCTCAGGTTGACCGCCCCTGGAATAGGGTTTCAGGGCTTTATAGAGATCATTTTTATTTAAGGAGAATATTTTATAAATTTGAACTAATATGTTTTTACACTCATCTGCTGTTTTCCTAAAAGTTACTTGTCCAGCCATTCCCTAATATGGACTTTCTTCTCATGCTGACTAAATGAGAAAATGAATGGATTTTTCCCTGTCCTTTCATGCATGCCATGTTTCCTTTTTATTTATCAGTCTACCATCTCTGTAGCAATTAATATACTGTTCCAATGCTTCTGCCTCAAAGAATGGGCTAGTGGATCCTTGGCATTGCGTGGGAGTTTAGAGGGGAAGTGTATGGGGAGCCTAGATACACTTAACATTCTTTAAACTCTTTAAACTTAAGGCCAAATACACTCCCTGATTAAAAAAAAAAAATCAACAAAGGAACGAGCTACAGGAATAAAAAGAGAATGCAGGCAAAAGTCCAGCAACAGAGTGGGGGCCATCCAATTTATTGCACTGAATGCAGCATGTATGATTACCTGCCTATGGCGTATGTGTGCATTCGGTGCAAGGAGCTCCTGGTGCTTAGAGACCATATATGGAGAGCAGAGTGACTGAACTGGAGGTGCTAAGGGAGACTGGGGCAGAGGGAAATGATCTCATAGGTGGGACTCTCCTTCCAGATGATGTCATTTTGGCGCTACTCCTCTCGTCGGGGTGGAGTACAGAAATCGATTTTAAAAGCCCTTTATTTCGAAATAAATGGCTTCATTGTGTGGACGGGTGCAGGGTTAAATTGATTTAATGCTGCTAAAGCCGAATTAAAGTCATAGTGTAGACCAGGCCATGGTGTCCTCTCGCACTGAGGATACCTCTTAGGGAGTGGGAACTCCAGTTATTAGGAAGAGACAGTAATAGTTATGGGGGATAAAGAACAGAATTTCAGGCACATAGATAAACATAATTTGTTGGGGAAGAATCAACATGGTTTTTGTAAAGGGAAATCATGTCTCACCAATCTACTAGAATTCTTTGAGGGAATCAACAAGCATGTGGACAAGGGTGATTCAGTGGATATAGTGTACTTAGATTTTCAGAAACCCTTTGACAAGGTCCCTCACAAAAGGCTCTTAAGCAAAGTAAGCTGTCATGGGATAAGCGGGACGGTTCTGTCATGGACCAGTAACTGGTTAAAAGATAGGAAACAAAGGGCAGGAATAAATGGCCAGTTTTCAAAATGGAGAGAGGTAAATAGTGGTGTCCCCCAAGGGTCTGTATGGGGCCCAGTCCTAGTCAACATATTCATAAATGATCTGGAAAAAGGGGTAAACAGTGAGGTGGCAAAATTTGCAGATATCACAAAACTACTCAAGATAGTTAAAGACAAAGCAGTCTGCGAAGAGCTATAAAGGGATCTCACAAAACTGGGTGACTGGGCAACAAAATGGCCCACATTAAATTCAGTGTTGATAAATGCAAAGTAATGCACATTGGAAAACATAATCCCAACTATACATATAAAATGATGGGGTCTAAATTAGCTGTTACACTCAAGAGAGAGATCTTGGAGTCATTGTGGATAGTTCTCTGAAAACATCCATTCAATGTGCAGCAGCAGTCAAAAATGCTAACAGAAGGTTGGGAATCATTAGGAAAGGGTTAGATAATAAAACAGAATATATCATATTGCCTCTATATAAATTCATGGTACACCCACAGCTTGAATACTGCATGCAGATGTGGCCGCCCCATCTCAAAAAAGATATATTGGAATTGGAAAAGGTACAGAAAAGGGCAACAAAAAAGACTGGGGTGTGGAACAGCTTCCGTATGAGGAGGGATTAATAAGATTGGGACTTTTCAGCTTGGAAAAGAGAAAACTAAAGAGAGATATGATAGAGGTTCATAAAATCATGGATGATATCAATAAAGTTAATAGGGAAGTGTTATTTACCCCTTCACATAACACAACAAATGAAATTAATAGGCAGCAGGTTTGAAACAAACAAAAGGAAGTATTTCTTCACACAACGCATAGTCAACCGACAGAACTCTTTGCAGAGGATGTTGTGAAGGCCAAGACTATAATAGGGTTAAAAAAAGAACTAGATAAATTCATGGAGGATAGGTCCATCAATGGCCATTAGCCAGAATAGGTAGGGATAGTGTCCCTAGTCTCTGTTTCCCAGAAACTGTTTGTGGGCAACAGAGGATGTATCACTTGATGATTGCCTGTTCTGTTCATTCCATCTGGGGCACCTGATATTAGCCACTGTCAGAAGACAGGATACTGGGCTAGATGGACCTTAGGCTACATGGACATCTTATGTTCTTAGGTTCTTATTGCATAACACTTACTATGTCTGGAAGAGGATGCAGTGGAGAGAAAGATCAGTATTCTGCCTCTGGAGATTCATCAGATAAAAGGGCAAAGCCCATTTTCTAATTGGTTGTGATGTGAGGTTAATAATCTGTAGATATATGTCAAAAATCTTAGCAAAAGTTAAAATTTAAAGCCATCTCCCATTAAAACAAGCAACTATGCTGGAGAGTTGGAAGGCAGTAAATGTTTAAAGAAGGCCCTATGTGTGATATTGGGATTGAACACCAGTTAGTCTAACTTGAATACCAGGAGTATTGGTTGAGATGATAATTAAAAACAGAATTATAATACATTTAGTTGAACATCCTATGATAGGAACAAAGCAACATGGATTCTTTAAAGGCAAAATCATAGCTCTCTAATCTAATAACTGAGTGCATCAACAAAATTGTGGATAAAAGAAACCGAATTGATAGTTGGCCCATTTGACTTCGGAGTTCTCTGAGGTTCTGTGTTAAGAATGGTGTTGTTTAATGTATTAATATTCAGTAATATGGGGAGAGATGTGAACAACATTTGCAGATGAAGTACAACTATTTAGATTAATCAAGATTTTTAAAAGTCTGCGAGGAACCTAACAAAGCTAGGTGAATGAGAAGCATCAAAATTGCATGGTAAAGCACACTAGAGAAAGTCATTTAAACATCTCTTACACATTGCTGTGTCCTAAACTAACTATAATCATTTGGAGAAAAGACTATATGAATCAATTCAGTAAAAACCTCTATTTGATGTGCAATGACAGTCAAAAGAGGGTCTGATCTGGCTTCCATTGAAATCAATGTCTAAACTCCCTCCGATTTTGATGGGGATAATCATTATGATGGGATGGAGAATATTACTGAAAATATTATGCTGCTATATAAATCAATGGTTCTTGCTCAGTTCAGGTCACCTTAAAAATACAGTAGAAAAAGATGGTTCAGAGATGGGCAACAAAAATTTTAGAAATAGAAAAACTTTCACATGAAGAGGCATTGAAAAGAAAGTGACTTACTAGTTTAGAGAGGAACCAAAGAAGCGTGGACATGATAGCAGTATACAAAATGTTGACTCATACAGAGAAGGTAAATTGGGTGGCCTTATTACAGTAGAAACAGTGTGACAATAAATAAAATGTGTAATGCAATAGATTTAATGGTGATAAAAGGAAATTCTTTTTTCACCAATGCACCTGAGCAATTCAATGAAATAAGATAATTATGTGGAAACAAATACCATTAAATCATATAAATTCATAATTTATTACTATACATATATACAAGTGGAAATTTTCAAATAAATGTGCCAAGTGAATGTATTTGACTTTCACATTCATATAAATGTATGTAGATTTTTATTTTTGCCTGTAATTGTCATATAACACACAATTTACCTAAGCTGTGACAGAGAAAGCAGGTGAATTATTTGTGGTACAAATAATGTGTGGCTCTCTTGATTACGTGATAGCAAATGATCTCCACTGTTGGTTCCTTAATTTCATAGAGTAACTAAAGGTCTGATCCAAAGTCCACTGCAGTTAATAGAAAGACTGCCGTTAAGTTCAGTGGGCTTTACATCAGGTCCCAAGACCATTGAGTTCCTTCATCATGCCAACAGAGCAACATATCCTCATATCCTAAGACAGAACTGGAGGAAATTCAACAGACTCATATCCGATGCCTCTTTTCATGTGTCCCTAGGGCAGTGTTTCCCAAACTTGGGACGCCACTTGTGTAGGGAAAGCCTTCCAGCAGCTCCCATTGGCCCGGAGCAGCGAAGTGGGTGGGAGCCAGTGGGAGCCGTGATCGGCGGAACCTGCGGACGGGGCAGGTAAACAAACCGGCCCAGCCCGCCAGGGGCTTTCCCTACACAAGCGGAGTCCCAAGTTTGGGAAACACTGCCCTAGGGTGACCAGACGTCCCGATTTTATCGGGACTGTCCCGATATTTCCTTGTTTGTCCCACATCCTGACCAATGTTAGGTCGGGACACTGGACAAACGAGCAAATACTCTGGAGCCCGGAAGTGCTCGCGCCCCCCCCCGCCCCGACTCCGCCCCCTCCTTCCCCCATTGCCTCCCTTCCCGAATCCTTGCCTCTTCCCTAGGCTCGCCATTCCTCTTCCCTCCGGTGCTTGTGGAGGGAGGCCCGGGAGACGCAGGGGAAGCGTGGGGCCAGGGTGAGTGAGAGTCTGGCCTGGCCCTGAGTGCAGGCAGGACTCAGTCGGGCAGTAGGGAGAGTAGGGAGGCGGCCGGTGGGGCCAGGCGGCGGCTGTTCTCCCCCCTGGGCAGCGGGACTCGGGAGCAGCCGCTGCTGCAGCTCCCACTGCTGCGGGGGGAGGAAGTGGCCGATGGCCAAGCTCAGCGGCTGCGGCTCTGGCGCCCGGGCCCGAACCCCCCGAGCCTGGGCCTGCTGCGGGGACCCAGCAGTGCGCACACTGTGCCCAGCCCCTGGCCAGTTGCGTCTGGGCTGCTGCCCAGCCGTCGCTATCCCACGGCGCCCCGGGGCGGAGGCATCAGCAGCCCAGCCCCATTCGTTCCCCTGTGGGATCCAAGCGGGATGGGGGGGGCTGGGGCCTGCTGCCCCCACTCTGGGGCCGCCGCGGTATAGCACCAGCTGGTCAGCAGCCCAGACGCGACTGGCCAGGTGCTGGATGCAGCGTGCGCGCTGCTTGGTCCCCGCAGCAGGCCCGGGCTCGGGGGTTCGGGCCTGGGCGCCAGAGCTGCAGCCTCCGAGCTTGGCCATCGGCTGCTTCCTCCCCCCGCGGCAGTGGGAGTTGCAGCAGCGGCTGCTCCCGAGTCCCGCTGCCCAGGAGGGGAGAACAGCCGCCGCCTGGCCCCGCGAGCCGCCCCCCTACTCTCCCTCCAGTACCGCCCAACTGAGTCCTGCCTGAGCTCGGGGCCAGGCCGGACTCTCATTCACCCCGGCCCCCCGCTTCCCCTGCATCTCCCGGGCCTCCCTCCAGCACTTGTGGAGGAAGGGGGGCGATGTTGGGTTTTTTGTTTTTTTTTTTCCCTGCCCCCTCCCGCTA
>NC_048300.1:22412145-22564182 GCF_013100865.1 Trachemys scripta elegans | reverse complement strand
CCCGCGTGTCCCGATATTTGACTTGGGTGATCTGGTCACCATATGTGTCCCACAATTGTGGGTGTTTTATAATGGATTGTTCCATTCCTTCTTAATTTTTCTTCTGCCCAAAGGCCTGACTCTCCTCTCACTTACTCATGTAAAAGCCAGGAATAACTCATTTGAAGTCAATGGAGTTCCACAGTTTTACTCTAATGTAAGTGAGAGCAGGATCAGGCCTGGTGTTTTTAGTGATTATGCATTTCAAGGGTATGTTCCCTTTTCTTGTTTTTTGTGGCTTTGTTCATTAACATAAATTTGTCTACTCTAAATGTCTCTTCTCTGCATAGGCTTTTAGTTTGTCTTAGTTAAGTTGTGCTGAATTTTATCATTTTCTTTTTCATTGACTGCCCTACTAGTTTTTCTCTCTTTAGTGTATTCTATCACCTTACTGATTGTTCCCACACTTACTGACCTTGTAGATTAGTCTTTTATGTGGTAATCTATCAGAAGCTTTTCTAAAGACTGTAGAAATTATGTCTATACCTTCCACTGTGATCAATAATTTTTAATTCTTTTTAAAAAGTGCTGAAGGCATTCTTAGGCATGATCTTCCCTTTGTGAGGCCATGCTAGCAATTCCTTTTGCACTTATACCAACTGTTCCCTTATTCTTTTTTGGAATAATAGTGTTTCAAGGATATTACACAACTCTGAAGTCAGTCTCAGTGGTTAGTAGTTTCCTAGCTGGATTTAATCTTAACAACATTGTAAGTATCACTGTCCTCTTTTCAGTCCATCTCATATTTCCAAACAAGTTTTAAATATATCTGCTAATGATTCCCCTATCACTTTTGACATACCCTTCTGACAGGGCTGGCCTTACCATGAGGTAAACTGGGGCGGCTGCCTCAGGTGCCAGAATGTTTGTGTGTGTGTGTGGGGGGGGGCGGGGTGTGCCACTAGGACCACAGTGTAGAAAATTGTGTCTGCTGCTGGTGCATATGTATTCTCTCTGCTCTAGATGCTCTCTCCTCTAGATGCACAGAGATGGTGGAGTGCTGTGCTTATACAGTTACTGGCAACAAAAGCAAAAAAAATACCAAGGGGCGGCATTGGGGCGCTATTGGGGCGGCATGTCTGGGTCTTCGGCGGGAATTCAGCGGTGAGTCCCTCAGTCCCTCTCTTCCTCTTTGAGCTGCCGCCAAAGAGGAAGAGAGGGAGTGCAGGACCCACCGCTGAACTGCCGCCGAAGAGTGGAGCGGTGTGATTGTGCTGCCACGCCTTTTTTTTTTTTTTTGCCGCTTGGGGCGGCAGAAAATCTGGAGCTGGACCTGAACAAAAGTCAAACAGAAGATTGTGGCAGATATGACGTCAGCAAGATATTACTCTGTTATTCTGGAGTGCACACCTGACATCAGCCATACGGAACAAATGACTTTAATGGTATGTTTAGTAACAACAACAGAACCTAGTGAAAATGTCCCTGCAATGGTGACTGTCAGAGAGCATTTTTTGACTTTATTGACATTGATGATACTACAGGAGCTGGTATGACAAATGTGCTTCTTAAAAAGCTGGAAGATACAGGAATTGCGATAGCTGACATGAGAGGTCAGGGCTACATTAATGGTGCTAACATGAGAGGAAAGAACAGAGGAGTGCAGACACGGAACCGAGAGTTAAACTCTCGAGCTTTTTTTGTCCCATGCAGTTCTCATTCTTTGAACTTGGTAGTCACTGATGTAGCATCAGCTTCTAGTGAGGCTGCTCAATTTTTTAATGTAATTCAAAGCATCTCTGTATTTTTCTCTGCATCAACTCATCAATGGCAAAGTTTGAAGCAACATCTGGGAACATCCTCTCTGACACTGAAACCACTGAGTGCCACACGATGGGAAAGTCGAGTGGAGGCAATAAAGCCTATCAAACACCAAATTGGGAAGATCATAGAATATCAGGGTTGGAAGGGACCTCAGGAGGTCATCTAGTCCAACCCCCTGCTCAAAGCAGGACCAATCCCCAACTAAATAATCCCAGCCAGGGCTTTATCAAGACTAACCTTAAAAAACTCTAAGGAAGGTGATTCCACCACCTCCCTAGGTAACCCATTCCAGTGCTTCACCACCCTCCTAGTGAAAAAGTTTTTTCTAATATCCAACCTAAACCTCCCACACTGCAACTTGAGATTATTAGTCTTTATTCTGTCATCTGGTAGCACTGAGAACAGTCTAGATCCATCCTCTTTGGAACCCCCTTTCAGGTAGTTGAAAGCAGATAGATGATGCCATAGTTGCCATTATGGAGGATAATGCTATGACAGGAACTGTTTGTGGGAGAACAGTGGCAGTGGGAAATGGAATCACCAGAAACATATATAAATTCAAATTTCTGTGTGGCTTAGTGTTGTGGCATGACATACTGTTTGAAATAAATGTTGTAAGCAAGAGACTCCAAGGTGTTGACCTTGATATATCTGGAGCAATGGAACAACTGGACAAAGCAAAGACATACCTACAGTCTTACTGGTCAGATGAGGGATTTCAAAATGTTCTGAAGCATGCACAGAAGTTGGCAGAGGATCTTCACATTGAAGCTATTTTCCCACCCATTCAAGAATCCAAGAGTCAACGAAGAAGAAGACATTTTGATTATGAGGCACGGAATAATCCCATAAGAGACCCCAAACAACAATTCAAAGTTGAATTCTTTAACCAGCTGCTAGATTGTGCAATACAGTCAGTTGAAGAATGTTTCATGCAGCTCAAGGAACGCAGCAGTATATTTGGGATGTTGTATGATATTCCAAAACTCCTCATTATACCTGAAGAAGACCTACACCAGCAATGCTGGGCACTAGAGACAGTGTTGACACATGATGACATGTGCGATATTGATGAGAGTGATTTAGGTGATGAACTGAAAGCCCTTTCAAGATACATTTCAGCAGGATCAACTCCAAAGGCTGTTCTGGAATATATGTGCACAAATAAGATGACCACCCTCTTTCCAAATGCTTTTGTTGCTCTGCGCATACTTTTAAACTTCCTGTAACAGTTACCAGTGGAGAACACAGCTTCTCCAAGCTGAAGTTAATAAAAACACATGTACGTTCCACAATGACACAGGAGAGGCTGGTCGGCCTTGCAACCATCTCAATAGAGCATGAGCTGACCCAGACTGTGGACATTCAGGAAGCAGTTCAAATCTTTGCAACCAAGAAGGCACGGAAAGCACCACTTTGATTATTCAAACAGATACAAATGCCGGTGTTTACTATGCGGACAAGAAAAGTTACATTTGCTGTTCAGGCATTTGAAAGTTAAGTGTTACTTAAAATTTTTGAACAAGGCATTTTAAGTTGTTAGTTCTCCTTTATTGGGGTAGGTAGCAGAGCAGTACCGTGAAAGGAGTAGAACAGGAAGAAGGCAGAATTGAGACCTTTCAAAGTTTTGGCACAAACGAGGGGGTATGGGGGCATCATTTGTGCTCCCTGCCTCAGGTGCCAAAATGTTGTGGGCTGGCCCTGCCTTCTGATTTAATTCTGTCTATCCCTGGAATTATGTTAGTCTTCAGACGTTCTAACTTCTTAATAACAATTCCAGTGTGATACCAGCTTTCTTCAATATTTATTTTTCCTGCCCCAGGAAATTTATGTCTGATTGTGTCATCTATCCCCCCCCCCCCGGTTTATGGACAATAGACAGTTCATTGTGTAAGCCAGGGGTCAGCAACCTCTGGCACACGGCTCGCCAGGGTAAGCACCCTGGCGGGCCAGACCAGTTTGTTTACCTGCCACCTCCGCAGGTTCGTCTGATCACGGCTCCCATTGGCCGCGCTCCGGGCCACTGGGGGCGGTCGGAAGCCGTGGCCAACACATCCCTTGGCCCGTGCCGCTTCCTTCCGCCCCCATTGGCCCGGAGCGGCAAACTGTGGCCAGTGGGAGCCACGATCGGCCAAACCTGCGGAGGCGGCAGGTAAACAAACTGGTCCGGCCCACCAGGGTGCTTACCCTGGCAAGCCATGTGCCAGAGGTTGCCGACCCCTGGTGTAAGCCATGTCTCCCTGTCAGTAAACTTTCCTTGCCATTTTTAGTTGCCCTTCTTTCTCTTTCAGTGACCTTAAATTCCTTATGTAATTGAAAATAAAATAATCCTTATTTACAATAACCTAACTTCATGTGAGATTTTCTTTCATTTTGTACCTTTGGTTTCCTTATCACTTAGTTACATTCTCATAACTTCATGTTGCAATCTTTCAAGTTTTCCTCTATATCTGATGTTTTTATACCTTAAATATGCCTTTTTCTTACATTAATTATTTTTTGCACTTCTCCCTTCACCTGTAATACAGGCGAGTCTCACCTTCCGCGGGGGTTCCGTTCCGTGGTAGCACGTAAAGCAAAAACCGTGTATAGTCAAAATTACATTGAGTTGAATGGCGGGCGGAATCGTCCGCACTACAAGTACAGTATTAAAATTGTTATTTTTCTCTTTTTTTGTTTTTTGTTTAATTGTTTTTGCAAACCGCGTAAAGCTGAAATTGCGCATGTTAAATGCGCATAAGATGCGACAGACCTGTATATATATTTTTAATACAAATTGTTCTCATTTCTGGATGACACACATAACCTTTGGGTATACAATAATTGACTTTAACCACTTGTTCATTTTCCTTCTCTTTCTTTTCCATCCAATGCTGCTTCCCATTCAGTTTCATCCAGCATTTCCTGAGATTCCTTTTTGCTGAGATTCAAAGTTTTTTATATTTGCATTTTGGTTTCATTGTAATCTTAATTAGAACACTAACTAGACTATGATCACTGCTGCTTTTAGATGCTTCCCACCTCTGTGACTCCAATTATGTTCTCTTTTACTAAAATTGTAGGTGAAGGACTGATTCCTTTTGTCACACTGAGGTATAGGTGGTGCAATCTAGTGGTAGGAACAGGAGTCTGGCGTACTGGTTGGAGTAGAGTCATAGAGCAGAACTTGAGGCATGGTCAGGAGACCAGCAAAACCCTGGAGCAAAAACAGAATCAAAAGGTAGAACCTGAGTCATGGTCAGGAGGCTAGCAGGTGTTCAGGACCAGGAGTTAGTAATCAGGAGTTCAGGGACAGGCAAGGACTAGGGCTGCAGTGGAGTAGGCAAAAGGGTGAAGCCAGGGCTGGACAGGAAGCAGGTGTGGTGCAGCTGCAAGCATGGAATGCAGTGAGAAACCACAGTGCTGCTGTTGTTTCAGGGCTTAAATGGTGATCTCTTGGCTCTTCTGACCAATGAGGGAGCACAGTCACTTAGTGTGGGTTTATTGGGCCTGGCTGAACTCATTGGGTTGCTAGGCAACCAAGCCTCAAGATACCTGAGTTCCTGACACCTATTCTTATACATAGAAAATAGATCTTGTCAAACTAACTTGATATCGTTTTTGATGAGATTACAAATTTGGTTGATAAAGGTAACAAAGCTGATGCAATATACTTAGGCTTTTGTAAGGCTTGGTGCCACAAAACATTTTGACTAAGAAAGTAGAACCATACAGAATCAACATTGCGCATTAAATGGGTTAAAAACTGGATAAATGTGAGGTCTCAAAATGTAATTATAAATGGGGAGTCATGATTGAGCAGATGTGTTTCAATTAGGGTCCCACAGGGTTTGGTTCTTGGTCCTAAGCTATATAACATTTTTATCAATGACTTGGAAGAAAATATAAACTCATTACAGATAGAATTTGCAGATGACCCAAAGATTGGGGGAGTGGTAAATAATGAAGAGGACAGATCATTGACACAGAGTTAGCTGTATCACTTAGTAAACTGAGTGCAAGCAAACAATATACATTTGAATGTGACCAAAGGTAGAGTTATACATCTAGTAGCAAAGAATGTAGACCATACTTACAAGATGGGGTACTCTATCCTGGGTAGCAGTTGACTCTAAAAATGACATGGTGGGTCATGGTAGATAATTAGCTGTGGCCAGAATAGTTAATGCAAGCCTTGGATGAGTGAACAGGAGATTATCAAGGAGGAGTAGGGTGGTTATATTACTTTGTTGTATTTGGTACTGGTCTGACTGCTACTGGAATACTATGTCCAGGTAAGGTGTCTGAAATTCAAGAAGCATTGATAAATTGGAGAGGGTTCATAGAACAGCTACGAGAATGATTAAGGGATTGGAAAACATATGTTATAATGAAAGACTCAAGGAGCTCAATCTGTTTAGCTAGCAAAGAGAAGATTAATGGATGACTCAATCACAGACTATAAGTACCTACATAGGTATGATATTCCAGGGTGCAATCCAGACCAATGAGGGGCTGTGTCACTCTTGTCCTACAACTTGGGGTGCCTCACAATGCTTTGTGGCTGTAGCTCCCACTTGGTCTGTTCACAAACAGCCTTTCAGCCTCCAGGCAGGTAAGACCTTGAGTGTCTGTGTACAGCTACATCTACAGCTTTCCAGCCACACATCAGTCTCATGCTGGGTTCCCCTAGCCTTCCCACTTGCAGCATGACCCCAACACACTCACAGTTCTGGATTTTCCCCAAAAATGGATGTTCTGCACTGTCCGTCCTCTCCTGCACAGTCTAGATCAGTGGTGGGCAACCCACATGCAACCCCGTCAGGGTAATCTGCTGGTGGGCTACCACACAGTTTGTTTACATTGACCGTTTGCAAGCATGGCTGCCTGCAGCTCCCAGTGGCCACGGTTTGCCGTTCCCAGCCAGTGGGAGCTGTGGGAAGTGGCTCAGGCCGCAGGTTGCCCACCACTGGTCTAGATATATTAGGTCCATTGAGCCTTTAAGGAGACCAATATATAACCGTCTCCTATCTTAAATGAGTTACCCAAACAATTCACAATACTGGATTAGTTTTAATTAAAGAGTAAATCAAGTTTATTTACCTACAAAGAGAGATTTTAAGTGGGTACAAATATAAGGGGAGGGGATAGCTCAGTGGTTTGATCATTGGCCTGCTAAACCCAGGGTTATGAGCTCAATCCCTGAGGGGGCCATTTGGGGATCTGGGGCAAAAATCTGACTGGGGATTGGTCCTGCTTTGAGCAGCAGGTTGGACTAGATGACCTCCTGAGGTCCCGTCTAACCCTGATATTCTGTGATTCTATGAAGCCATTAAACTCAGAAATGGGAAAAAGATAAAACACTTTCTAATGCTAAAACTTAACAAACTAGCCTTGGTTCAATATAAGATTCTGACCATATGCTTCCAGTAACTGGGCTGACCAAATTTCATGTCAGGATGTAAGAAAAATCCAATGACTGTTTCTTTTGTCGTCTTAGGTGAAAGAGCGAGAGATGATTAGGGAATGATAACTTGGAGTATTTTTACCCCTCACTTTTATAGTTCAGTCACCCTTCAAAATACATTTTCGTAAGGTTTACCCCTAGATAAACTTCATTCCCACTGCAAGGACGAAGACAAGGAATCTGGTGGTGAAAGACATTCCATGCTGTTGTTTGTTAAGATTCAAATCTGTTTTGTTCCTGCCTCCCTTCTTTGCCAAAGGAATAGCCATTTGGTAGGGGATTGCCCATCAACTTTGATGACAGCTGGCTAGAGGCATCAGCTTATGCTTTGTCTTTGAGAAATAGGTATACCCACTCCCCAAACTTGTCTGGTAAACACCCTTTAGTCATGATTTCATCTTATGTTCATAACTTTACATATAATGTTGCTACATACATTTCATCATGATATTATTGACCAGTGAATTATTAGTTTTCAAATGATACCCCACAAGGCATATTTTGTACAAACATTATTACAATTGTGCATAGGGTGTGACTATGGGGGTGGATTTGGACACAATGGGGAACAGAAGTTTGATAATAGAGGGCTCTTCAACCTAGGAAACAAAGGTATAACAAGATCCAGAGGCTGGAAGTTGAACCTAGATGTATTCAAACTAGAAATAAGGTGCAAATTTTTAATTGTAAGGGTAAGTAATTACTGGAACAAATAACCAAAGGTTGTGGTGGCTTTTCCCCCACTGGAAATTTTAAAATCAACATTGGATGTTTTTCTAAGAGATCTGCTCTAGTTCATACAGGAACGTTATGGCTTCTGTTATGCAGGAGGTCAGACTAGATGGCCACAATGGTCCCTTCCGGCTTTATAATCCATGAATACATTGTTTAAGGAAAGTCCTGTATCCAGTCTACAAACATGACTGACTGATTCCTTCCTATTGAAACAAACTTAATGTTTGTGAAAGGTGTTGGATTGGTAGGATTGAACCCCAAAGTCTATTTAGCTACAGAAAGGATACAACACAATAACAGCAGTATAAGCTTATGCCCAGCCATTGTGCCACCACACTGACCTTCAGCAACTGCCCCTAAGGGTGAGAAGGTAGTTCAATTTCCTTATCCATGCAATCCTAGATCACTCTGCTGAAATCAGCAAGAATACTTACTACTGTTGAGATGTTGGTTTTCTGGTGATGTAGTCATCTGTTGACCTGGAACAGGAAAATATTCCCCCAGGAAGCAGTTACAGAAGCAAATTCATGCTAAATACTATAATGATATCCTACAGTACACAATCAAAGGGACATAAAGTACCAATACTTGTTTTTAGTTACCATGTCATGTCAAAACTCTCTCTGGAGAAGTTCATAGAAATATTAAAGTTAAAATGCAATGTGTTTTTTTTAAACAACAGATCTCAAAAGTTGCTAAAAGAAAAAACAATTTCAATATATTCACATATAATAACACAATCACATACAGTAGATTCTGTCCTTCTGCACTTTGCTATACAGTGTTAATGACTGGTACTTAAATACTTTACAAATTGAATTGCACTTGTGTGAAAAACTGGATTTATAAAATAAATTACTATATCTCGTAGGTTAAAATTTTGGTTCTGCAATTGTAGCTGTTACAAATTACCTAAACCCCTTTTTATATTGCATTTCACATGGCTATATTTTACAACTATTCTAATAAAAAATTCTATACAAAAGTTGTTTGATATTAATAGCAATCATTAACAACTAGATAGATTCTTGTTAAGTATATTTGCAATACATTTAATCTTATTAAACTCAGCTCTGAGTTGTTTCTTCCAGATATTATAGGTCTTTATGAAGCTAGCAATATAAAGAAGAGATTTCAGCCATTTTCGGCCAAGAATTAGGTTTAGCTTAATGGATCAATTCTTTTCTTATTAAACTGAGTCTGACCAGTGCCAAGTAATACATTCAGCATTGATCTTTGTCTCACCCTGCTGTAGCTCGTGTTCTCTTTATGTACATGAAAAATAAGGTGCCAAGAATGAAAACAATGCCTGTATAATACAAATATAGAATTTTTCACAGACTTCCATTCTGCTTATCATTTCACTTTGTTATTAATGTCTTGTTCAATGCTTTTCAGAAACTTATTGTTAAGAAGCACTTTTATTTCCATACAGGCTATTTTTCCTCTTATTAAAAAACAAAAACAAAACAAAGAAGACCCATACAAAACACCAGATGAAGTGCATCACTTGTTTCAGTGCTTTGGCCCTAAGTATATTAGGCTCCTTTCTATATGCACACCAATTTCTCAACTCCTAAAGGAAAGGAACCTCTAGAACAATCTGAAGTGGTTGTCTCTTGGGCTTTCTTTATAAAAATTGTTTGATATATGAAAATTGGAAGTAAAATGAAACTGGCAGTATGTTATAAAATAGTGCCTCGTAATGGTTCTATATTAGTTAGCGTGGTGCCAATTTCCCATTCAAAAAAATCAATTTTGAGCACTTCATACATATTCTTTCTAGGCCAGTGTTTCTCAAATTGGGGCTGCCGCTTGTGTAGGGAAAGCCCCTGGCGGGCTGGGCCAGTTTGTTTAGCTGCCCTTGGCCGCGGTTCGCCGCTCCAGGCCAATGGGGGCTGCTGGAAGAGGCGCGGGTCGAGGGACGTACTGGCCACCACTTCTAGCAACTCCCATTGGCCTGAAGCAGTGAACCGCGCCCAGAGGGAGCCGCGATCGGCTGGACCTGCGGACGGAGCAGGTAAACAAACCAGCCCGGCCCACCAGGGGCTTTCCCTACACAAGTGGCGGCCCCAGTTTGAGAAACTCTGTTCTAGGCTGAAGTTTGTGGTGAAATTCTGGCCCCATTAGAGCCAATGCGTATTTTACCATTGACTTCAATGGGGCCAGAATTTTACCCTGGGTATACAAAGGTCTCCGTCTTTTGAGTAACTTAAAGAAAAAAAAAAGCACAGACACATACCTTAATTTGCATTTACACTAAGGCCCCCTTTTCTCTGCTCTGGCAGTGTAAAACAGCCTTAAAGTGGATAGAGGGGCCTTTTACACAGCCAAAGCTGCATAAAAGTGCCTTAGTTTAATGAATACACTTTGTGCCATTTTCAAAGAGTCTATCATTTTGCACTCATGCTTGCAGTTGCAATTTTGTGGACGCAAACAACTATGGCTGCAGATGATAGAATTGATGTGCCTAAGTTCATGATTTGCTAGAACTAATAATGCAGTGTGGATGCAGCAGCTGGAGTTAACTCACCAGTTGATAATCTGTTCACTTTGCGCTGCAACTCAAATCACTCTGCGTAGCTCCAGTGTTTCACAGGCTAGCTTGAGTGGAGTGACTTGAATGTATTAACTTGAGCTAACTGTTGCAGTGAAGAGAAGTTCACAGACACCACTTAGTATGTTATGTCATCCCTAACGAGCCACTGAAGTCTGTAATATGATCCAAAGTCAAACCAAGTCGATAATATGACCCAAAAGCTTTCCTACATGTTAGCTCTCATACCCTCAGGTTCTTTGAAAATCCCGGCCTAATTATTCCGAAAGTTGTGAAACACAGTGATGGTGTGACTCTCCGTAAGATCAATGGGAATGTGTGTTCAAAGTCAGTGGATGTTGCAGGACAAAAAACTGCCACACGACCTTTTAAATAATTTATCTATATAAATCTAATGTAAACTAGTCTGAAATTCAGAGTTGAGGATGAGGCTTTATCCTTATTGGTTCCCATTGGGTCCAAGTTTTACAACATTTCTGTGTCACATTTGCCATTTTATCTCAGAGGCATAGATTTAGCACAGAGACAGCATTTTCATCTATGGCGGTGGTTGCTCTCTATATGGAGACTGGTTAAATGTCCATACTGGTTTTGTCAATTCACTTGAGAATTCTTGCAGGAATGGACCAGAAAGCTTTTGATGGGGTTAGTTTCTTTCCCCAAAGTGTAATTGTGACAGGTTGGATCACAGAAACCCCCTTGGGAGCTGCCACCTGATGTGCCAAGACTACTTCTGCTCCTGTTTTCCCTGCCAGCTGAGGACTCCAGCACCCTGTCTTGCTGAGCCAGACACTCCCGTCTGCTCCAACAAAGACCCCGGGGTCTGAATTACCTACCCCAAAGCTGCAGGTTTACCTGAAAACAGCTCACAGAAGTATGCTTGTCTTTAGCACTCAGATGCCCAACCTCCAATGGGGTCTAAACCCAAATAAATCCGTTTTACCCTGTATAAAGCTTATGCAGGATAAACTCATAAATTGTTCACCCTCTATAACACTGATAGAGAGATATGTACAGTTGTTTGCTCCCCCAGGTATTAATACATACTCTAAGTTAATTAATAAGTAAAAAGTGATTTTATTAAATACAGAAAGTAGGATTTAAGTGGTTCCAAGTAGTAACAGACAGAACAAAGTAAGTCACCAAGCAAAATAAAATAAAATGCGCAAATCTATGTCTAATCAAACTAAATACAGATAATCTCATCCTTAGAGATCTTTATATATCCCCTTTATATATCTTTTGCATAAGGCAGGAACCCTTTGTCCCTCTGGATTTCCACCCCCCCTCACTGGAAAAGCACCAGGTTAAAGATGGATTCCAGTTCAGGTGACATGATCACATGTCACTGCAAGACTTCATTACACACTTGCCAGCACACACATATACAGGAAGACTCAGAGGTAAAACACAGCCATCTGCAGACAGTGGTCCTGGTTAATGGGAGTCATCAAGATTCCAAACCACCATTAATGGCCCACACTTTGCATAATTACAATAGGCCCTCAGAGTTATATTTTATATTTCTAGTTTTAGATACAAAAGTGGTACATTTATACAAATAGGATGATCACACTCAGTAGACTATAAGCTTTGTAATGATACCTTACAAGAGACTTTTTGCATGAAACATATCCCAGTTACATTATATTCACTCATTATCATATTTTTATAAAACCATATAGACTGCACAACGTCACACTAATAATGGCGTATTTGTCATCTATCACGATAGAGGAGACAGTTGAGCCATTTTGCCCTGCAGTGTGATCATGAGGACACTTGGTCGACCCAAGACTGTGCAGCATTTGTGCTCACCCAGTGTTGGCAGAAGTGGATGAGAGCAAGCTGGCTTAAATTCATCTCAGATATGAAGGAAGTTATTCTCTAGATTAGCATTATTATCTAAAGCAATGGGTGGAAGCTGTGATTTTGCCTTCCAGTTCAGGTATTAGGTCTGAGTTTTGCCAATACAGTTCACTCTTTGTTTTGGATCTAACGCCACTCGTGGACTCTCTAATGAGAGCTGTCGCAAATAGTGGCCAAGATTTGTTTTTAAAAATGGGTGCCTAAAGTTAGGCTCCTAATTTGTTATTTAGGCACCTACATGAATTGCCTGATTTTCAAAAGTGCTGAGTTCCTATTGACTTCAACACCTTAAAAAAATCTTTGCCAAAGCTTTTTCCCCCATCTCTGTTTGGCCCAGAAGCTTGGACCTTTTATTTTCCTCTGATGTGGACCTTCTCACAATGATCCATGCCTTTGTAATTTCAAGGCAAGAGGACTGGAGTGCCCCTATCCCCTAATAACATTCTGCGACCCTTTAGCTAGATTAGAATAAAATGACTTATTTCCTGAGAAGGTTTGAGCTGTTATGAGCATATACCACTCGTTCTGTCCTAGCTAATTGTTTGCTACTTGTAATGCTTAGTAAGTACTCAAGCAGCAGATTGCCTCAGCAATTAGACACATCACTTTCTTTAAGTGCTCCAGTATCCAACTCTAACTGAGACTGTTCAAACTTCTGAAAATGTCCAGTTCATACTGGGCACACCCTGAGATTTAACAAGGTATTAACACTCTACCTTGAATGGTCCCTTACAATATGTGCTAACTACTTGCATTTTGCTGTGATGCTGGGAGTACCTTTCCCAGACCTGAAGAAGAGCTCTGTGTGGCTCAAAAGCTTGTCTCTCTCTCTCTTTCACAAACAGAAGTTGGTCCAATTACCTCACCCACCTCTCTAATATACTGGGACAAGCATGGCTGCAACACCATTACGTACAATAATGTCAGTTATATAGTCTCTTCCATAACTGCAGCATAAGACCTATCTTTACCGTTTTTGTTACAGTCCTAGCTGTTGGTTCTTCTCTATAAAACACAAATTGGTCTATCATTCCATTTTCTGAGAAATCTCTGACACTTGGCTGGAGTATCAGTCTGGTGGTGTTGTTGGTTCCTGATGCATTCTCACTGGTGGTGGGCCTATGACTCAGGATCCCACTCCCAGATCTGCATGGAGGACCTTTGCATCTGTGCAATGTTCCATTGACTTCACTGAGGCACCATGCAAGCTCAGAGCTTTCCATGCAGGACTGGGGACTTGGGGAGTTTAATTGCACAGTGCAGCTCTACCAGTTTATGTAATTGGTCAAGCTTTCTGGTGACCTTTAGGAATAGCATTAGGGACTGAGGATTTTTAAGTAAGCAAAAGAGGGGTGGGTATGTTATATTTTATTTATAATCAACTCTTTTACTGATGTAAAGCACCTAGCAGAGTGAGACGTGTAGATAGAAATTTCTATAATAAATTTTAAAAGTCAAATATCTAGCAACACTTGTAATAAGAACAAAGGAAGTAGTTAATGATGGAATTTCAGCCTGGGATCTGCTACATAGTTTGAGGGGAAAAAAGGTGCAGGATTATCCTTTTTTGCAGTCAGATGGATGTCCATAAAACCCTGTTTAGCTACTCTACATGTAGAGCTTAATGCATCAAAATGTACATCTGAGTTGATATTAGTAGTATGCTTTCTTGTCCTGGCTTGTGGAAGATACACTTTGTTTTTGTTGTTGTTGCTGAATTTAGGCCATAGACATGACATAAAGGCCCAAACCAATTCTCAGAGAATTTAAACCAGGTATAAATATACTCCCAATTCACTGATCAATGAGTGCCTGCAAAATTCCGGCATAGTAGCCTGTGCACATTACTCTTCGTAGAAACGTAGCTAATCCTGGTAGAGGAAGGTGCCAAGCGGTTATGAAGCAGGCACTAAAACACAAGGAGCATGTGCCTTGACTCTGAAAGATCCACCCCGATTACCACTTCTTGGCTCTTTGTGCTACGTCTATAGGAGGTGAACATTGGAGATTTACAGTGACGAAGGAACACAGGGCAATAGTTATTTTCTGCTATTCCCTTGCTGGCTCTGGCTTTTCTGGAGTACTCATTTGCCTAGCCCAGAAAGAGAATTGGGCACTAAATGATTGTTTTGAATATTTAAATATATAGGTTTTTTTTAGCCTCCTTGACTTCATCTGTTAAATTTAAGAACCTTTTCTTAATTTTTTTAAAAACATTCATGTTAGTAGAAATTTAAACACATGAAGTTGTAACACACATAGGACACCAGGTTTAGAGTCACTTGCCTTAAAATAAAGATGAATAATTTGTCTCCAGATGGAAAAATGTGGTGGCATGACAAAAAGTCTACAGAGTTGCTGAAACATGACACATTCCATAGGAGTCCTACTTTGAAAACTGGTAAGAATCTAATTGACACATACAGATTTTCATGTTTAATTTACATTGTTAAATATCTCCTCAGTTTTCTGCAATGCAGAGCTTTGCATTTTTCCTTTTTGCCTTTGTGCAAGGAACACCCTTTTAAGTACATTCTAGTCTGTCAGGTTCACAGTATGCATGGCTTAAAACTGAGGATCAATTTTAGATCCAGACTTTTTCAAGCAAATGAATGAGCTACCATAAATCGATAATGCATTTGTATGTAAACAAAGGACATGCATTGCCTAGACTTTTAACCCAATAAATGGCAAGCCAATACTACATCTCTTTGGACAAAATATTTAATTTGTTAACAGGCATTTTTACTGGTTCTGATGATGAAATATTTCTAGAATCTTTCTGGTTTGTATAGCTACAAAGCTGGGGGGACAACACTGAAAGTTACATCAACAAAGATCTAATTCACGTGTCTGTGTCTGGAACTGTTTTCTGTAGAGTGTTTATAGTGATACAATAAAAGCAATCTCTTAACCTTTCTGCTGGGCTGCTAATTCTGCCACAGATTTCCATCCTCCTCAGTCACTTCTTATGCCTTTCTCCTTTGACAGTGAATATATTACAAGTATCATCCCAAGTAATGGTAGTGCTCAAGGCCCAAAGAGGAAATCAAGTGTCCTAACTTCACTATAGTCTCTAGACCAGTGGTGGGCAAACTGCAGCCCCTCAGGGTGATGCACTGGCGGGCTGCGAGACAGTGTTTACATTGACCATCTGTAGGCACGGTCACCTGCAGCTCCCAGTGGTCGCAGTTCGCTGTTCCCGGCCAATGGGAGCTACAGGAAGCAGCACGGGCCACAGGGATATGCTGGTCGCTGCTTCCCGCAGCTTCCATTGGCTGGGAATGGCTAATGCAGCCTGCTGCTTCTCTGAATGTGCGTAGCCTGTTCTCCAGAACTAAGTGCAGGTGGCATGAATGTATTTTGGAACTGCGTGGGGCACCTAAAGGGAAGAGGATCCTTATGCCCTAATGCATATGCATGCCAGGGCCAGCCACAGTCACCTTGTATATTAGACATAAGTTGCCTGCCAGCTCTTGAAAAAAAAAAGAAGGGCACAAAAGAAAAAAGAGGATAATTGTTACCTCCAGTTGATAGTTTAACTGATCATACTTCTGAGGGTGCTTATTGCTTAAGTGAATGACCTTTAGGGTGACTTCATTATCTCAATATACTCCTTAGAATCTTGCATAAGGTTATATCTGAATTCAGTGTTAGGATCAAATATATGCATATGAGTAGCGCAGTACGTTAATGAGTAGATGTAAATAGTTTCTAAACATATAGACAAAGAAAGACAGGGGATATTACGTAGGTAATGATTGTAGGGCTATAGACTATATAAATATGACAGTGAGATTGAAGCTTGAATGATGTATGATGTCATCAGCATCTTTTGATGTGTGTACAGCCTTAATCACTCTGTGTGTATATGTCAAGATATTTTAAGCAAGTTTTCATAGGAAGGTAGGACTCTTGAGAAGTGCCAAATTGACAATCCCGGAGACTGGACTCCAAGATTCCCTGTGCTGGATTGCTAATGTGCCTCAGCAGAAGGACCACAGTTAGGGATCACAAAATTGTTCATTCTCTATGTCTATTCAGACATTGCCATCTCTATGGTTAGAGTCAGTAAAAAGGGTGCCAGATATGGTGATGTCTTTTGTGATGTGTGCATACCAGTTAGGAACTGGATTTTGACTACCAACCTCACTTAATATAGGCCTCCAAATGCCCATTAGATGATGATAACCTTTGCTCAATTCCACCAAGCCACCCCCTCCGCAAACACCTCATATAACAGATAAGCCTTGCAAATGACCCTGAAAGTCAATAAACTTGGGCTTTGTCATACCCAATGGGAAAGCAAACATGAGAGTTAAAAACCCTTCATTGGAAATGTCCTGCTATCAGCCCCTTTTCATTTAAACTAGGAGTTCATTCATCAGTTGATATTAATTGCCATATGATAACATGAGAAGAGAGCCAATGTCTGAGGTAGCTGGACTTCATAGGTCAAGAACACCTACCTGGTAACCAGTCAAAGGCCAGTGCAGACTATGAAGTACCACTGCAAAGTATTCCCAGTGTGAAGTATTGCTAAGAAAGCTGGCAGCCACATACTGCACTAGGACTCTGATTAAGGAAAACAGCCCTATTTAGCATGCACTTAAGTCCATACCGATTCAGGAAAACTCACCAGGTTCTTAAGTATTTCCCTGAATTGGGGTCTTCTGCAATTTAAGCGTGTTTTTTTCGTGTAGCCCTAAATAGAGCATGTTGCAATAATCTATTATAAGTAGAGATGGAAAAAAGTATTTTTGGCCACTGCTGCTAGCTGGTTATCTAGAAGACCTTGCTCATGCAGCAGTACCCCTGAGATATGACTCTGAGTGAATATAGGTGAGCAAACTCCATCAGTTATAGGAGCTGATTTAAACTATGCCATCTCCACCAGTTATTCCCTTCAACCATTCTGGGCTGATTCATCTCCTTAATATGGATTGAAGGAATAGAAGACCCTCATGCAGCTAACACTGAAGTTCTGCAGTATCAGAGGGTCAGTTCTGAGGAACCAGTGCAGCTCCCAGTAATAGTGTTTATATGCACAATAGTCCAGCCAACAGATAACATCATAATACCACACACCACAACAGGTATGTCATTCCATCCATCAAGGAACAGTGCTACAAATAATTACACAGAAGCATAGAGCTTGTTGTTTTTCATGTGGAAGGGCTACAGACTTAAGGTCTTAATGTTTGCAATAGATCCAAAGGAGTCTACAGTTTGGTCAGGTGAATACACATAATGAAGAGTCTTCAAGGGGTAGATTTGCAAAGTGCTTTGTGATCTTCCCAGTAAAATGAGTGGGCGTTTGTGAATAAAACACCACGCAGCACTTTGAGCACTTACTTCTAAACAATTGTTGACACTGCAGGTGATTAGGGCCAAATTTTCAAAGCAGTCTCATTCCAGCCTCCATTTGTGCAGAGCTCAGCAGTTTAGCATACAAATCAGTTTTTACCTGTGAGATAGAATTTGCATTTCCAAAGCCCACTCACAATTGATTTGTGCTCAGTTTCCATGGACAAATGAGTTTTGTTTATGTATATTTTGTCATTTGTGCACATTGGTTATGGTTGCAAAAGCTGCCTGTCTAAGTGAATGTGTGTGGTACAATGTGCGTGATACCCCTTTAGGTCTACTCTGCCAAGGATTGGTATACTAAGATGACTATCACAGGAGTCATGATATTAATAATACATTTATTAATTGGACACTGAATACTTCCAGTACTAGGAGCTGCACCAGTGTAAACGGGGACAGAATTTGGCCTAACGACTTGCTCAAAGGAATGACCACTATCAATTTCCTTAGGCCCCTCAGATATGCTTGCCTAAAGAAAGATAAAGCCCATGCAGCATCCCAGAAAGCAGGGTCGGCTCCAGGCACCAGTCCACCAAGCATGTGCTTGGGGCGGCGCCTGGAGGAGGGCGGTGCGGTGGGGCCTCGCCGCCCTCCCCCCGGCGCTCTGGCCGCCGGGGTCTCTCCACCCTCCCCCCAGTGCTCTAGCCACCAGGGAGAGCGGAGAGCCCTGGCCAGGCTCGCTGCCCTCTCACCGGTGCTCTGGCCGCCGGGGAGAGCGGAGAGCCCCAGCCGGGCTCACCGCCCTCCCCCCGGTGCTCCAGCCTGTCGGGGATTGCGGGCCCGCGGCCAGGCTCGGCGCCCTCCCCTGCCACGCTGTTCAGGGGAGGACGGCGGGTGGCTTTTTTGCCTAGGGTGGCAAAAAAGCCAGAGCCGGCCCTGCCTGAAAGAGATGTGCATGCATGTACATGTGCAAATATGGAAAATATTTGTATGCATAGAGTTTGCCACTAAAGTTTTTACCATGTTGCCTTTGCAAATATATAAATATTACTGCAATATTTCTGATATTCCTGAACTACATAGTACTTTGATGATTAATTGTAAAGGCGTTTATAAGTATTTTGACACATACAGGGTGGGCTCTGTACCCTCTCTAGTTAAGGTTGAGATTAGCTCTCAGTTAAAGGCCAAACTCCAACACATCCCTAAACTTCAACAAATCCAAATCACAGTACCTGAAATTTTAAATGCCCAATATTATCCCCAGGAAACTTCAAAGATTTTGACTGGAACTGGTCAAAAATTTCCCAGCATAATGGGTTTTTATTGAAAAATGCTAATTTGATCGGATCGAAACATTCTGGGCTACCTGCCAGGCAGGGGTGCTGCTGACCCAGCTGAAATTTTTCTAAAAAATCTATTTTGTTTTTTTCCAAAATGGAATGTTTTGAACATTTGCATTCCATGAAGAATTTGCATTTGCAACTTTGTTTCAATTTAGAATGAAATTTTTTTAAATGCAAAATTTACTGTGTGACAGAAATTCAGGTTCCCCTACAACTCTAGTTTTGAAGAAACAAGGATCAGAAGTGTACCAGGCATTCGCTTTTCAAGGATTTTCCTAACTTTTTTTGGCTTATATTTTTTTCAACTTCTAGTTTCACCTCTGTGGGAGTCGCTAGGGAGTGGAAGTGCCTTTTGTGACCTAATGGACAAGGCACTGAGTGGAAAGCAAGGGACCTGAGTTCCATTTCTGACTTGACCACTAGCCTACTTGGGCAAGTCACTTCTCTGTGCCTCCGGTTCCCTTCAATCCCCTGTCCATCTTTTATTAAAACAAACAAACAAACAAACAAACAAACAAACAAACAAACAAATTGTATAGCAGTGGTTCCTAGCAGCCCCTGCCCAAAAGTGCTTACAGTCTGAGAATAAGATAACAGCTGGATACAGGCAGATGAGGGAATACAAGGAAACAATGAGACAGTCTTATCTAAATAGATCAGAAAGACACAGGATGGGGGATCTAATACACAAGCAGGGTGATGGTGGCAATGATTATGTTAGTTCCGTGTTTGTCTTTTGAGGGGAGCAGGGGAAGTGGGTGGGTTTAGCTAGGAGGGGATCAGCTACATGGAAGGAAAAGGGAGGTGAGGGGGGCAGGGCAAGGGAGGAGAAGGTAAAGGGGGCAGGCGTGGTGTGATGCTGAGGTGAAGAGACTGTGAGAAGGGAAGGGGAGGGTTGGAGCAAACAGCCAATCAGCTCATGGCAGAGCAAGTCCGAGAACGTTCTACAGTATTGACTGGAGTTTCCAGAGGGCCCTCACTGCTTTGGCTGTTGCTGCTCCTACCAGCCGGAGTCTCTGGCTGACCCCTCTCTGCAGCCCCTGAGGTTGGTGGGGTGGGAGGTACCAACTGGGTCCTAGTGCCCCCAAACTATAAGGAAGGAGTCTCCCTTGCATAGTTCTAGGTCCAAGGGATTACGATGGGGAGGAGTGGCCTTGGCTGAGCCACATTTTATCTCCTCCCTCCCATTGCAGCAGTCTCTGCTGTGACTGCTTCTGGGTTTATTAGGTGGAGTCTCTCACTGGCTCTTCTTTGCTGTCTTGTTTTGACTGTAAGCTCTTCAAGGCAGGGATTGTCTCTTGCTATATGTTTGCACAGCACCTCGCACTATGGGGTCCCCAGCTCAGTTGGCGCCTTTAGGCATTACTGAGGTATATCATATTAATATTATATATGATGATAGCAGTACTAGGTGTTGAGGGGGTGCATTTAAGAAGTATGGAGATATTTAAAGGTGCTATCACAAGAGATCACATGCTCCCTTGCACTTATGCCCACACTAATCTTTAACTAGATGAACCCCATTCAGATAATGGGATATAATTTCATACATCTTCAAGTACAAGTGTTGTATCGTCTACGCCAGACACTCAGAACCCATCCATGTGAAAATTACACACTGAGAAGCAATGTCTAAAGATGCTGCACATGTGAATGTGAGGGTTTAGAGTGTCTGATGTTATACTGTATTATTTGAGAAGCAGAATGATGATCATTGTGATTAAAGGCTGTATCATAGATCATATGCACAAAGTCATTCTTCATCTCTGACTGTTGAGTGTTAACTATTCATCCTTAACCTTTTGTAACATACTAAATATATGTATTTGGGATATATGTATAGTTCTGGATTTGAATATTGGTTTGGACCTCATTGTGAAGGGCCTGTAGTAGTTTCTTGTTGCTGAAATAATTTCTAGACTATAGGATGATATATTTTATACCCAATAGTGAATATATTTGTTTTAAAGCTACAGGCCCTGAGCCTGGCATAGGATCTCATAGCATGAATCTTTAGTTCTACTAATATTCTGCACAAGAGTAACGATTGCTGCTTGTTGGGACTTCTGTAGTATTGGGGCCATGGTCTGCAATTCTGCCAGCCCATGATGTTACTGAGTACTTCACAGTAAAATAAGACCTATTTTCACTCAAAGTTGCACCAGTTTAGTTAAACCATTGCAGACCCCTGTGTGGACACTTATTTTGATTTAGCTTAAACCTCTTCCTTAAGATAAACCAAAATAAGTGTCCACTTCTTGCACTGGTTTAACTGAATTGGTTTAAAAATCATTCCTTTAGTTAAACTGGTGCAATCTGCATCTAGAGAAGCCCTATGTTCATCAGAGGAGCTGTCACTTTAAGAAATAGGATGCGGTGAACAGTCTCCACTAGTCTTTATTCTTGACAAATACTTCTGGAAATCCTGTTTTGAAGCATTTAATCTAGGTCCCAAACCAGACCGCACTGAATTCAATGACAATTTTGTGTTTGACTTCAGTAGAAATAGGATTGGGTCCCCAAGCTTTTATAACTTCTCATATTTTTTGTTTTTTTATTTAAATTACTACTTCTTCTGTGTGAAGCAAATATTTTAATAAGTAAACAATATATCTGTAATAAGTGCATATTATATTTTATTTTTTCCAATCCCCTTTTTGAAAATCAAGAGATGAATGAATAATTTGTGTCAATAAAAATTGCTTATAAAATGGGCATTTAAATAGCTGCAAGTATAGCATTAAAGTATGTTCAATAATTTAAAAATAATTACAAATCACTTACAATAGTCATCTAACATAGTCTTAAAGGCAAATATGGATTGTATATTTTTCACATAGATGGAAAGACTATTCTAACCACTTGGTGTCTGACAAGCAAATGACTGATTGCTTTTACGGTATTAAACTACGGGATGGCAAACATTAAAAAAATCACTAGACCTTGAATTATATCAAAATATAATTGGAATAAAATAATTCAGAAGATAATTGTCTTGCGACTAATGTCATTTACACAGATAGCAATGCTAATATTGTTTCCTTTGTTGTAGAATTAGCCAATTTAACTCTGTAACTGCCAATCTGACCCCAGCACCAGGCATGGTTTCTGTTTAAGAGGTCAGAGGTTTTTTTGTTTTTTAATGTTTTCCTTCTAAAAATATCATGCATAACAGTTTATCTCCATTATGAGATATAGTAGTATGGAGCTGATCCTGCAACACTTAGGGTTAGGTGATTTTGAAAATTCCATTAAATGCCTATCTGCAGCTTTAGTTGCCTAAATGCCTTTGAAAATCTGGCCCTTACTCACTTGAATCATCCTTGAGTAGTTCCACTGGAGTCACAAAAGTAGTAAGGTTTGCAATATTTGGCTCTCCACTTGTGCTTTCCTTTGGACATATGCTGTGCCTATTGAGAAATGCTAATTTTTAAACTTGAAAATATTTCTATATCCTGCTTTCTATATTTAGAAAAGCCTTACCCTGAACTAATCTGTCAAAATTCTAGATTGTTTACACATGAACTGGTAATTGGGGACATAAAGTTAGGGTTACCAGGAAAACATAATGCCCAGCATTTTCAAAAGTGACTCATGATTTTCAGTCCCCAACCTCAGACCCATTAAAGATTTTCAGAAAGTGTTGAGCAGCTACCCACTGAAAATCAGCCCCCTTCAAGGTATTCAATATCCAGGTTTGTTGGATACTTGAGATATTCTGGAGACTGTCAACTTTCATTACAATTTCTTGATTTCATTGAATCATGATATTTGGTATTTTTACTTTTATTTACAATTAAAAGTAAGTTTCTTGCTCTTATGATTGTGGAGAAAATCTAGAAAACACAGACCCTAAAGGCTCACAAATCTGAAGGCAAAGAGACTCAGACTTTATGATTTTTAAAAATCTCATGATTTGGGGGCCAATTTCATGATTTTGTTGGGAGGTCTGACTCATGATTTTTAAATGCTTGGGTTGGCATACTGTGGAGATGAAGCAGAGGACTAATGTATATTGTAACTTCATTTTTCTCTGGCATTGCTAGTTGAATAATTAATAGGTTCACACTAACTTTGCTATCAGAAGAGGGTAGCGCTAAGTAGAGACAGAAAGGGAATGAGAAGAGTGATAAGCCTCAGAATTAAGGCCTGTATATCCCCATGCCATTTCTCTAAGGACTTGCACTGGAATTTTTTAAAACCAGTATCTTAAAAATCAATTTTCAAAACATTACAGCCAAATTGACATTTTGAAGTAGTTCTTGTTGACCTGTTTAGACAATATGCATTATCCTCAGGAGATTAGCTTTTGTAGATCATGCTTAAGTTAGCTAATTAATATAAAAAGCTGTGTGGAATTGACTAACAGGTAATTTAATCAAAAGATAATTAAAACTATTGAAATTAATAAATTATTATTTAATTATTAGTTAATATTGTAATTTTCAGAGTCTAAATTATTCTGATTAAAGTTTTCTCTCATAAATACCAGTGAAAATTAATTACAAATTAATTTAATTTATGAAACATTTCCATAATGGACTTCCAGCTATTCTTGAGTTTTGCAATAAATAAACATAAGGCCTAATACATGATTGTATCTTCCTGCGGGAGATATTTAAACATAATATGCGTATATTGCAAATGGAGGGAATTTCTTTGAAAATGTACATGTTTAATATTATGGGAGTCCATCTAGTAACCTTCCCCCTCCCCCCCAAAAAAACCCCAAAGGAGCTCAACTGCAGCCTTTTTATGTGACTCCATAGTTTGATTAAGCAAAATCCATTCCTAATCTGTATCAGCTGAATTTCCAGAAAACGTTAAAGGTTTGCCAATATGGAATGTTGCCCTAGGCTTTCTGCCTTTCTCTCCTCCCATCCACCTATAACACCTGGCATTATATGGATTATTACAAATAACGGTGAGAAGGGACTCTGCAGATTATGTTTTGGGAGTGCTCTAAACCAGTCTCATTAGGATTACTAATGGGTGTACAGACTTTGCAGCCTACGATAAAGCCGTAATGTCTTTTCAAATAGTACAAAAAGAGAAAAAGAAGAATTGAGGTTATTTTGTCCTTGAATAAAGGAAGATGAGCCAGGAAGTCTATTGTGGTTTTTGAGGAGGATTAGATGTTTCATCTAGTTGTTATACACTGCCTTGCCATGGGGAGATTCCCCACTACTTTGCATTTTGTGTAGCTATGTACGCCTGTGCAAAGTGAGTGCAACATTCTATCTGATCAGAATACTAGCATTTTACACCTGCTTTGCATTCACTTGTCACAGGTGGAAACAACTGCACTGACTGCAAGACATTGGAGAATCAGTCCCTGGCTGTAAGGATCCTGACAAGGGCAGTTAGGACCAAGGGCTAGAGCAGGGTCAAACCTGAGGCTGAGGGTAACAAAGTCAAGTTCCAGGCTGGGGTCGATACCAAGGATCAGAGTCCAAGTCAGGTTTCAAGGCCTAGGTCAGAAGGCGAAGTCCAGATCATAGACGCTGACTTTCTAATGTGCCAGGGGGGGCTCGACCCCTGGCTCTACCTCAGGCCCTGCCCCCACTCCATCCCTTCCCCCAAGACTTCACCCACACCCTGCTTCTTCCTTACCCCACCTCACCTCTTCCTGTCCCTGCTCCACCCCCACCCCTCCTCTTCCTGCCGAGTTTTGGGGAAGCTGATGGGGGGCTGCTGGTGAGTGCTCAGCACCCACCATTTTTTGCCCAGCCCTGGAGCACCTATTGAGTCAGCAGCTATGGTTCAAATAGAGGCAAGATCGAAGGCAGGAGTTCAAGTGCAGAGAGCAGGAATGGTCATGACAGCTACAGGAAATCCACACTTGCCTTGTCACTTCCTGGAATTCCCCTTTTGGTTTTTATATGATGGGGAGCCAGTCAGGAGACCTGAGGCTGCTGCCTGTCAGACCCTTTGAGGTGGGACTTCCTGTGGTCTGTAGCCACAGCAGGTCATGGATGTGACAAGATCCCTGGGATACGACCTGGAACTGTGGGACTGCTGTGCCCCCTTAACTTTCTAGCCTGGACTGTCTCTCACAGTGCTATACCAGTGACAAACAGAAAACCCCTCCGTGTGCTGTAATCACTCAGCCATCAGCATATGGCGACCCACACCCAACTAAATTGCATGAAGGCTCTCCAAGCCACTCCTGAACCGTATAGAACAATGGTGGACAACCTGCGGCCTGTCAGGGTAATCCACTGGTGGGCTGCCAGACAGTTTGTTTACATTTGCATGGCCGCCCGCAGCTCCCATTGGCCAGGAACGACGAACCGTGGCCACTGGGAGCGGCGGGAAGCCATACAAATGTAAACAAACTGTCTGGCAGCCCGCCAGTGCTTTACCCTGAAGGGCCAGGTTGCCCATCACTGGTACAGAGAGAGGCACCCAGCCCCCAGCCTTGCACCCCAGAAATATACCGTCTTACTGCTCAAGACTCCCTTAGACAGTGCAAGCTCATTAATTAGTTCACCACTTCGATAAAGAGTAGTGGACGTGCAACAGCCCTTGTTAACCTGAGCTCAGATTCCCCAAGCACTTCAACTAAAACCACACTGTTTTAGGTAAAATATAAAACAGATTTATTAATGACAGAAAGAAAGTGATTATAAGCAGACATAGAGATCAAAGTTGATCATATAAGAAATAAAAATTAAATTGCAGTCTAAATTCTACAGACTAAGTAGATTTGACTCAAGCTGTTTCTCACCCTATAGATATTACAGGCAGGTCATAGTTCATAATACACAGACTGAATTCCCTTTCATCTTCGGACCAATCTCCCTACTTCAAAGTCTTTGTTTTCCAGACAATCTTCCAGGGGTTGAGATGGGTGAGGGGAGGAGAGAGACCAAGTGATGATGTCACTGTCCCTCTTTTATATTTTCTTCCAGCTGCTAGAAAGATCCTTGCTCTGATGTGCGGGTTAGTCCCCATTGCATATGTGCCCTCGCTAAGGAGTCTCTGGGAGGGCCATTGGGAGAGTGGATTCTCCTTAATGGGCCATCAATGCCTATCTGGCTAGTATTAGTTGCTCCCAACCTCACAACATATTTCAGTAACACACACAGAGAAGTACTTCATAACTTCAGGTACAATGGTAACTCACATAATTGAACATAATGTTCAACGGATCATGACTTCTCAAATGATACCTCACAAAGCATACTTTGTACAAAACATATCATGATCATATCACAGTGGTGAAAATTGGGGTTCCAGGGTGCTGCTTTGAGGTACAGAGTGTCACAGTGGGTAATGGAGTACAAGCTGGTTATAGCTGCCACTGGGTAGCAGCATGGAGGTGTCTGCTACCTGGCAACTCTGTGAGACCCAAGTTTGATACTCATGGACCTTACTCTGATGTTCTTTGGTCTCTTGCTCTGTGAGCTGTAGATATAGCTCTTATATTGTGCTATTCATCAGTAGATCGCAAAGCACTTTAAAAGAAGGTCAGTATTATTATCCTAATTTCCCAAATGGGGAAACTGAGGCAGAGAGCGCTGGAGTGATTTGAGCATGATTAGCCAGTAGGCCAGTAGCAGAGTCAGGAAGCATCAAGGTCTCCTGAATCTCACTCTAGTGCCCAAGCTGCTAATTCACACTAAGGAGAGCCTTGTGTTGCTCTATAATTACTCCTTTGCTCAATTACAGAGCAACATTGAGAAACTCCAGAAGAAGCTCTTTGCAACCCCCCATCGCTATCTCCATCTCCATATACTTAAAAAATTGCTTAGCAATATGTCCATTGTCTGGTTTTACATAATCATTTAGGACCAGATTCTGATAACTCCTTGTGTAGGTGTGTAAGGAAGGGGTGGGGAGCATGCACAGAGGTTTCTCCTCACTGTGAATGCTCCTCACAAGAGCCTGTCAGAATTGCAATCACTGTGTGAAGGGGGACATAGGATTGGTGTATTTTGCACACAACTTGAAACACACACTGCCTTAGGTCTCAGGGAGGAGATGGAACCATAACGCCTCACCCTTTCTGGGCCAGCCTTTTTGGTCAAAACAAAATATTTTCACATTCCTGAATAGAAAATGTATCATTTTGAATCAATTCAACATTAAACTTTATCGCCTTATGTTGTTGCATTGCCTCATGGGAGTTGTAGTTCAGGTGCCTCTTGGCCCCTTTCATCCCTATGGGTCAGTCTCCCTGGGCAGACTGCATTTCCCATGATGCACCTGCAATCATGTGACTCATATGAAGCTCAGAGGGGAGACTGTTGCATCATGGGAGATGTAGCCCAGCCTATAGGAAAAAATGAGGGCATGAGACACCACAGAATCATCAGTAAGTGGATGCAATGTAATGCTGCATTGATTCAAAACAAAATGTTTTGGTTCAATTTAAGAAACTGAAATATTTCAGTTCAGGTCTAACCAATCCAAAATGAAATATTTTATTTCGGTTGTCCAGATTGTCAAAAATCAAAAATCCCTTGAAAAATTTTGATTTTGCAGAAGCTACATTTTCCATTTAAAAAGTAATTTTGGTGGGAAAAAACCCCACCAGCTCTAATTCACAGCTGCTCTGCATGTATAATTCCCACCAACATTACTGGCAAAGTAGCTGTGGAATTAGATCTTTAGTGCACTGCATCGAATTCAAGTTATGCTTTGTATTGGTTCTCCTTCACTGGATTTGGGCTTACGGTCTCAATGCTCTCAAGAGGTCACTTAGCTAATGAAATTTAAGAGAAAGTATTGTGCATTTAATTTTGATTATATTCTTTATTTTATCTAAAATACGTTTTTAATTGCACTATTTCTGGGAAACTAATGAGGGGAAAAACTTGTTTCTGAAAAATTGAATCACAGCTGTAGTAGTAGATAAGACTGACATTCAGTTCTTAGAAAGAAGCAATCAATGTTGAATGTATCAGGTGAGTTCATTTCTCTTGCTCTGCTTTAATAGCTTATAAAGAAGATTGATTAAGTTCTTGTCTGATAGATCAATAATGAAATGAAACTGAGCTTCCCTCCTCCAAGCATGGATTCGTCAGATGCTAGGGATGGAAAAGGAGCAGAAAAATGGAGCCAACTTGAATAAAACAAACATTGGGGTTATAAGGAGCTGCATGAATATCATACTCTTTACACAGCATATAAAATACTCCCCATAGACTTCACAGGTGGTAGCAGTTCAGAGTTTGTTCTTCCATACTAAGGGGCTTGATTCCGCGTCTTCCTTGCAACCTTAAGTAGCTCTTTACTCCCGTGCTAAAAGGGTGTAAAATGTTACTGACTCAGAATACACCCATTTTGCACCTGTGTCAATAACCAAACAAAGAACAATGCAGTGGAGAACGAGGCCTCTAGCCAAGCCAAGCATAAGATTGGTTATTTTTTGAAATCTTTACGAGTGTCTCCAAAACTTTTGAGTCTCCAAATCATGGCTGGAAATAATGAGAGAATAGGCTTTTTTGCAAGATTCCTGTATCTTGCTATTCCTGATCAGGCTATAATATCATGAGAACTGTAGTGAGGTATTCCATTGCTTCTCCTTCATGTCCAGGCAGGAAGTGCAGAGGCACACACAATTTAAATGAAAAAGTAAACTAAACTTTTTCAATCATCAGAAGAGGTTTGGTTTGAGTAAAATCCAAGGGACAGGCAATGATGAGGGTCAATTCTTATTTTATCAGAACCCCTTCATCCATCCATGACTATAAAAAATTATTATTCTTCGAGTGCTTGCTCATGTCGATTCCATTCTAGATGTGTGTGCGCTCATGTGCACACTTGTCGGAGATTTTTGCCTTAGTGGTATCCATAAGGTTGGCTGTGGCGCCCTCTTGAGTGCCACGCTCATACACTGGTATATTAGGCGCTGCCAACCCTATGCTCTCTTGGTTCCTTCTTACTGCCCATGACGGCTGGTTGGAGCGCCTTGTCTTGCATTTCAAGAGCATTAGTGGTTCTTCACAGCTATTGTCTGTCATCTTTGTATATAGTTGTAGTTAGCCATCAAATTGAGCATTAGGTTAGTTTGGTAGTTAGAGTCCCGGAGCGGGGCATGCCCCGCTCTCCCAGTTTCAAACCATGCTCATCATGCAACAGGCCAATGCCTATTAGTGACCCACACGACAGCTGTTTGAATGCATAGGGGAGTTCCATAGGAAAGACAAGTGCAGAATCTGTAAGAACTTTCGCCCTAGAACCCAAAAGAAGCGGGATATCCGCTTGAGGGCCCTCCTCAGGGAGGCTGCGCTTCACCTTGCATCTGAGCCCTACTGCTTGGATCCCACGCCGAGCATCTCGGCATTGGTGCAGAGTGCACCATGGGCACCGGGCTCCACCTGGTGCCGTTTCGCCTTGCCGGTGCCGAAGAAGCGGCAAAAGAAGAAGAGTCCCTGCCACTGGAAGAGAAAGGGCCTTGGGTAAAAGACCAATGTCAGGCCATGTGCCCACCCTGGGGCTTCACGGGGGTACTGCTGAGATTTGTCTCTGACTCCTGGGAATGACAGGGGACCCCAGCTTCTCCAAGGGCCCTCGTTGCCCGAAGTGGCCCTGGTGGCTAAAGAACAAGCAGGCCAACCGGCACAGCAGACGCTGCATCATGCGCCAGATTCGGCTAAGGCCCCAACACCTAAGGGCAAGCCAATCATGGGATCGCCCCTAGGGCAGTGGAGCACCTTTGGTCCCCGGACCACAGGGGTATATCCCTATCTCCGCAGCCTAGGACCCCGCCACCTCATCGCGGGTCTCTGGTCAGAAGACCCAGTTCCCAGTGCTGCGCTCTCCTGCTATGAGACATGGGACACCAGAGTCGAGGCACCAGTCCCCATACCACTGGTACCGGCGAGCTTACTGCCAAGGATCGCCATGGTGCAGGTCACCCTCACCCAGATGGTCTGCCAGACATCGGTCCCCTCTGGGGTGGGATCACTCCCTGTCGCTCTTCATCCCCCCAGTACTGCTTGTCGGACAGGTACCAATCCTTGCCCTCACCTTGCCGGTCGCCAGCCAGGGTCAGTTGACAGACTCAGGCCTTGATGGCTCTGCCCTGGTTGCTGGAATGGCAATGGTCAGAGTCGGACTGGGAGTTCAGCCCCTTGCCCGTAGGGGTGATTCACCACTGACCCACGAAACCATCGCAGCACCTGCAGTGACGGCATGGCAGCAGGGACAGTGGCCCACTCAGTGGCCATGCTGGGACCCGTGGGGCATGCCCGTAATATTTAAATTCCCTGGCCGCCTTGGACAAACCATCCCCCGGTACCGCTGGCACTGGAGTCGAAGCATGGTACCAAATCCAATGTGGGGGCAGCCCATCAAACTGCCGCACCTAAGGAGCTGTCCTCGGAGAAGAAAGGGGAACCTGCCCCTCCCTAGGCAGTGCAGTCGTTGTTATTGTCTCTTGACAAAGTGGTGGCGGGTCCCTCCTGAACCGGCAGCCCCCCTGCTGAATTCAAGGAACACCAGGCTCTCCTTGAAAGGATGGTTACCAACTTGAACCTAAAAAAACGAGGAGCATGATATCCTCCTCCACTCCAGCTCGGATCGTGCTACCTGTCCACCCAGGGGTCCTTAAGATTGCCAACTCTCTGTGGCAAACCCCATCTTCAATTCCGCCTACTTCTAAGAAGGTGGAAAAGAAATTATAATATCCCTGCAAAATGGTTCAAATATCTGTATACACACACTCCAGTGGTGTCACTGGTCGTGTCCACTCTTAATGAAAGGGACAGGCAGGGCCAAGTCAATGGCACGCCAAAAAGCAAAGATGCCAAAAGACTGGACTTATTTGGCAGAAAGATTTATTTGATGGCAAGCCTGAATTTTGGGTGTCTAACCTCCAGGCCCTGTTAGGCAGATACAGTTTTAACCTGTGGGACTCCCTTAACTCGAGCCCAGGAGTTCACCACTTTTGTGGATGAAGGCACAGTGGTGGTAAGGGGGGGCCCTTCAAATGGAACGCTATTGACTCAGTGGCTGGGATGGTCACCAATTCTTGGAATTGCCATTCGGTCTCTCATCAGCCCCAAGAGAGTTCATGAAGTGCATTGCATCAGTGGCCACTTACCTGAGGTGCTGTGGTGTTCCAATTTACCTGCACCTTGATGACTCGCTAATAAAGGGTCGGTCCCAGGATCAGGTGCGGCAGCATCTCAATCTGGTTTGTTCCACATGTCATGACCTGGGGCTGTTCATAAATGAGAAAAAATCGACCTTAATCTTGATGCAATGCATAGAGTTCATTGGAGCGGTCCTCGACTCTACTCAGGCCAGAGCCTTTCTCTCCGAGGCTCGGTTCCAAGCCATGGCCGACCTCATCTTGTGCATGCAAGCCAACCGTCTCACCACCACTCACACGTTCTCGAGGTTGTTGGGACACATGGTGGCCTGCACTTATGTGGTCCGACACATGCTGATCCGCCTCAGGCCCTTGCAGGCATGGCTGGTATTGGTCTACAGCCCCAACAGATGCAGCATGGATATCCCGGACCACATACTGTTGTCTGTCATCTGGTGGCAGAGTCCTACATCGGTGTTGGAGTGGGTTCCCTTTGTGGCTCCATCCCCATCGATGACCCTCATCTCTGATGCTTTTGCCCACCTGGGTGATCTCAGCACACGAGGTCATTGATTGAATTGCGATCGCTCCCTATACATCAATGCCAGGGAGCTCGGAGTGATTCGCCTGGCCTGCCAAGACTTCCTAACTCACATAAAAAGCAGGGTGGTCCAAGTCCTGCCGGACAATGCAGCAGCTATGCTCTATATCAACAAGTAGGGTGGAGCCAGATCTTCTGCCTTTTGCCAGGAAGCCCTCAGGCTCTGGAACTACTGTGTACAACACGGTATCCATCTCATAGCCACACACCTCCCCGTGACCAGGAACGCTTTAGCAGATCACCTCAGCAGAATCTTCTTGTCTCGCCACGAGTGGTCCCTCCATCTGGAAGTGGTCAGCTTCATCTTTCAGAGAGGGGGGACTCCTCAGGCGGACCTGTTCACGTCCAGGTAAACAGAAAATGCCACGTGTTCTGCTTGATTCAGGGGGTCAACAGAGGCTCCCTGTTGGATGCTTTTCTGCTCCCGTGGTCGGAGGCTCTGTTGTATGCCTTCCCTCCAATGCCCTTGATTCACAGAGTCCTCATGAAAATCAAGCAGGACAGGGTGAAGGTGATCCTCATAGTGCCGTCTTGGCCACGCCAGCACTGGTTCGGCACGCTGCTGGACCTCTTGGTGGCTGCTCTGTTACAGCTGCTGCTCAGGCCGGACCTGCTGTCCCAAAACCATGGCAGTCTTCTGCATCTGAACCTGGTAGCGCTGCACCTGATGGCTTGGCTGCTGCATGGTTAAAGCTCTAAGGCCTGGTCCTTTCATTTATCAAGGTCCACTTGGTGGCTATTTTGGCCTTCGATCCACTGCTCGAGGGTAGGTTGGTTTTCGCCCAGAACATGACTGCCAGGTTCCTCAAGGGCCTTGAGCACCTCTACCCACATGTCAGGGACCCTGGTCCACCAGGGAACCTGAATCTTGTGCTGTCATGGCTCATGGGACCCCTCTTCAAGCCTCTGGTTTCCTGCTCTCTCCTTCTCCTGTCTTGCAAGGTCACATTTCTAGTTGCGATAACATCCGCCCACCAGGTCTCTGAGATTAGGGCACTTACCTCAGAACCACCCTATCTGGTCTTCTACAAAGACAAGATCCAGCTGCGGCTGCACCCGGCTTTCCTGCCCAGATGGTCTCACAGTTTCATATGAGCCAGGACATTTTCTCACCTGTCTTTTTTCCAAAGCTGCATAAGTCGGAGAAGGAGCATAGGTTGCATTCCCTAGACATCAGGAGGGCACTAGCCTTCTACATTGAAAGGACCAAGCCATTCCACAATTCGACCCAATTGTTCATCGTGGTGGCTGACAGGATGAAAGATTGTCCAGTATCTGCTCAAAGAATTTCTTCTTGGATCACTGCCTCTATTCACTGCTGTTCGATCAGGTAGAGGTGCCATCTCCGGTGATTGTATCCCCATTCAACCAGGGTGCAAGCCTCTTTAGCAGCTTTCCTAGCCCAAGTGCCTATCCAGGACATCTGTAGGGTGGCCACCTGGTTATCTGTCCACATGTTCACATCCCATTACACACTTATGCAGCAGGCCCGGGAGGATGCTGGCTTCAGTAGAGCAGTGCTGCAAGCCGCTCAACTGTGAACTCCGAACCCACCTCTGAGGATATTGCTTGTGAGTCACCTACAATGGAATCGACATAAGCAAGCACTCGAAGAAAAAACGGTTACCTATCTTTTTGTAACTGTTGTTCTTCGAGATGTGTTGCTCACGTCCATTCTATTACCCACCCTCCTACCCCTTTATTGGAGATGCCACCAAGAAGGAACTGAAAGGATGTAGCGTTGGCAGTGCTTAATGTACCAACGCATGAGCGCGGCATTCAAAGGGGCGCTACAGCCAACCCTACGGATACTGCTAAGGAAAAATCTCTGACAACTATGCACATGGGTGCACACACAGCTAGAATGGAATGGACATGGGCACCACATCTTGAAGAACAACAGTTACGAAAACGCAGTAACTGTTTTTTTTAAATTTTTCTACAGGATCTCACTCTTCATAGCAACACTTTTCAGAATTGAGAATTATACACAGATTGTCTTTGTGTTGTGTGAAGGGGGAGAGAATTGGATTATTTAAACACGGAACAATGGGAGGAGGTAGGGAAATTGCTAGTATATGTTATATGTGTGACATTAGTAATGTCACAGCATATGTTAAATATAAAGTCAGCTTTTACATATGTTTTATGTGGATATTTAAAAGTTTACTGTTGAAATAACAATATCTTGTGTGTTTGGCCGTGTTTCTCATTTCCCTCTGTCTTTGATGCCTTTTTTATGATTATTTCCCACCCCTGAGCAGAATCTGCAGGTTTTGAGATGTGAGCTGATTTTACAAAGGAGATATCCTTGCTTAGCATAATTTGAATATTTATCTCATTTAAATAACAAGAAAAGCCCAGATATTACATGTAAGACAGAGTCATACAAGTTTGTTATGGAGACATTCAAGATGCTAATTATCTGTAGACATTTTTAACTCAATAACTAGATGTCCATGTTTCTAGTTTATATGTGGTGGGGTATTTTCCCCCAAGCACAATTAAAAAAAAAAACCAAAATCCAACACTTTGATGTAGGCTTACACTATGCATAGTATCCAGGGATGAAAGTTGACAAGAGCATTTTGCTTTACTCTAGAATTCCTGATACACTGCCACTTGAGTGCATACTTAACTTTAATTCTATTGAATTATTATTGATTTTCATTAATAGTGGAGTTTCTAATACAATATAATAGTCTGCTTGTATCAGCAATTTCAATTAGATCATTGATAACAGATCACATAGACGGGCAGCTTTACTTTTATGGTTTGTCTTTTCAAATTTACTTTCACAACACAATCACTTTGGGACAGACTGTGTCCAGCCTTGCAATGATGCACAAGCACTGAGAGAAGAAAGAGCAAAAGCATCCTTCTTTCACTCTTGAGCCCCCCTCCAGGGACTCCTACTCTCTGCATTCAGAAAGCACAAAACCTGTCCAAGTTTAGTACCTCCACTAGCACTTGAGTCTCTGAAGTGGAAAGGGAGGGATGGGCTTGTGGCTTTCACAACCTCTCTACTTACTTGCGGCATTGACCTCAGAGGAAGGAGGGCATGCTGTACTCTTAAAAATGGTGTCTCAGTGGCAATGCTACTCCTGTGCTCTGATATTTTAAATCCTGGCTGTGGTGGTATGTGGATGTTTGGTACATTCATAAAATTGTTAAAATCTTCCTTGAGAAAAATAATTCAGTATTGGAAAGATAACTCTCACTTGATTATCAATCAACAGATAGGCCTTCTGCTTCCTACGTCCAAAATCATGAAGATATTTGATGAGAAAAATGGCCAACAGCTGGTGTTTCATCCCACTTAGGCTTCTCCTCAACGTGTCTTTGAACAGACATTTCCCTACATTTTCAAAAGTGATTGGTGAATTGGGGTTCCTCTCTTCTTGATGCCCAACTTGAAACACCTTTAAATGAGTCTGGTTTTCAGAGGTGCTGAGCACTCACAGCCAGTGACTTCATATGGAGTTTGGGGTACTCAACACTTCAATAAATCAGTCCCCTATAAGTTGTCCCAAATTGGGCTACCACAATTGGAGGCATCCAGAATCAGTGGCCACTAATGAAAATTTTGACTCAGGTCATACAGAAAGTCTGCTGCACAGCTGGAAACAGAATGCAACTTCTTTAATTCTAGTCCAGACTCATAACAACAAGACGATCCTTCCTGTGTGGGTGTTCTTATTCTCTTTCTTATCTGAAGATTTCCAACCAGGGATTTTGAACTCTCCTTCTTCCTCTAGATGATTATATTAAGACTTTAGTTTCATATAACTATTGACATTCATTCTCTGACACTCACAGGACAAAGATATAAAAATTTTATTAAAGCTAATGTTAAAAAATTATATACTACACAGGTTAAGAAAAAAGTGTCTGTACATCTGGATATCATGCTTAGATTATCCTCAAATACGAAGTTTGTTTTAAAAGTCATAAGATATATATATAGTACATAATCAGCAATAACCCAAATTTAGGTGAACAAATTTAGATATTCAGTTTAGATATTAGCCTCCAATTATTCAGGTACATTACTCATGAAAAGTTATACAGAGTGGTGGTTGTGGAAAGCAAATATATCAATGAGTGAAGATTGTCCCTCAGTAATTGAGAATTTAGAGTAGGTTATCACACACTAAATGATTCCAAAATCTGTTCCACTGCACACATGCTATCTTACTTTTACTGTCATGTTTTGGTTTTGTTATAAGTAATTGTATTCTTTTTGAGTGTGTATGTAATGTTTTTCACCAAAGAATTTGAACGCAGTAAAAATAACTTAGGAATCTATTGTGCAGAAATGTAATTTCCACAGATATTTGCATTTTCACCAATATAATCATACCCTGATTCAGAGGGGAAAAATATCTTACTCAGCTGCATCTCTCCTTTGGCTACACCCACAGGACTGTAGAAGAGTATGAAGATACTCTGTATGACTGTATATGAAATGAGACTCGTATGGTGTTATGGTTTTAAGTGAGCTATGTTCGACAGAATAGTGACATACATGCATTGGGGTTCTTAGAGCCTAACTTATTATACTATTGACAGGAGCCCTTAAAGGAAAAGTATAGCTTGTCAGTTCACATCTGTCAGGTTTGTAAGAACAGGCACTTTCAGACTCTGTATCATGATCATCTGAGATGAAACCCTTCAGTATATACATTGATTTGGACCCAATGAATAATTGTACTTACCTTTAACTTTGCTGTACACAGTAAGACACTTAATCATTCACATATACTAGTGGCAAAAGCGATTCTCATTGGGCAATAAACAAATATATTTTTTCACAAACTCTGCACATAACCATCTCTGTGGGGGATGAAATAAATACCTATGTAATGAAGTTTTTTAAATGTATATGAAAGTCCTTTACTCTAGAAATCCTCAATGTGGATGTTTGCTGAAATTTCTGTAGGTCTTCCAAAGTCTAGGTGTAGATACAATCAACTTCTCACTTCTTGTAGTGATAGAGATTTTCTTTCTCTGTGCCAATTGTTGTTTTTTTTCCCCTTTCTTTGACCCTCATTTGTTCAAAGGCTATATAACCTCTTCTCAGGAACTAGGACATCTTGGGATTCTGGGTACGTTTTAATATCCATCCCCCAGCTTCTTAAATATAACTCATTCAAATTCACCTATTACTGGCAGGCTGTACCTCTTTGGTATACTATTTAAAAATTAACTAGTCTCATAACTGTCTATCAAGAAATGGGGAAAGACTGTGAGCCAGATACCCTCCTCTTGCAGTGGGTGTCAGGTGCCACAGATCTTAAACCCAGGCCCACAGAGTTGGTGAGCTAGAGCCTTACTCTGGGTCCCATTGCATTGCAATGGCAGATGAGGGAACTGCAGCTAACATGGCACCATCAGAGCCTACAACCACTGATTCAGCTTGTCGGGTGACTAGCAGCTGACTGCTGATTGGACACCACTTGGCATGAAGCTTCCTGTTTCTGTTCCACCCCTTGTCTGAGCAACTAGTTGTTAGGTGTGCTGCTGACCAGACCCCTGAGATAAGTTCCTGCCTCCTTGCCTTGTTCCTGCTTCCTGATCCTAATCCCAGTAGCCAAACCTGGCACTGACCTTTGGCATGGCTCCTGACTGACTCTGGATTGACCCTTGGTATGATTTCCAACAGTGACCCTCCTCTGCCCCAGCTCTTACCGCTAGGTCAGACCACCCCATTATTTAGGAACATAGGAGGGCCCCGCCTAACAGCTTGTTCAGACCCTCTTGGTCTCCTCTGGGACTTCTTGCTGAACCTCTGGACTAAATATGGACATTGCCAGAGTTCTCACCCTGCTGTCACCCCAGGAGCCCATGACTCCACAGGAGCAGATCTCTGCCCTCCAGGTGGAAAACAAGAATTTGAGGGCCCAAGCACTACAGCTCCAGATGAAAAATTGCTCCTCACAGGAGCAAGGTATAGCTTGGGTGACTATCCCCTGAGTCCCTCTGCTGGAGAGATATGATGGCACCTGCAGTAAGTTTAGTGGTTTCCTTTTTCAATGCAGACTCCTGTTTGTGCTCCAGTCCCAGGAATACATCACAGATTGAGTTAAGGCGAGACTAATACTGAGCCTGCTTACCTGGGAGGCCCTGGTGTGGGCCTCTCCCTTTGTAGAGCAGGATCACCCAGTGTTGACCAACTGGGACTCATTCTTAAAAGCCTTCAATAATCCTCGCAAAGCCCACATGGCAGAGACTGCCTTATGAGAACTTTGGCAACCCCTGGGGTCAGCCTCTTCTTATGTTCCCCAGTTCAGACATTTGACTATAGACGCTGCCTGGAACAATGCTGCACTCCTCCATCAGTTTTGGTACACTCTTTGTGAAGAACTAAAAGATGAGCTGGCATGGGTGAATGCCACTTTAGAATCCTTTATGGATATTTGTATATGGATATACACCAGACTGCATGAACAGCAACTGGAATGTAGGAGGGCCCTGCCTCCCTCCTGAACTTACCCAAGGCTCAGCCTTCAGGCCCAAGCAAGGTTGGCCTTGCCCAAGCCTGTGCCAGCCTGAACTAGTACAGCCTCAGTTATTCCTGGGCAAGTAGGAGTGCGGAAGACAGGAGAACCTCTGCTTCTATTGTGGAGGAGCTGGGCATACAGTATCCATGTGTCCTGTCAAAACCCCCGCTAACCTGATGACAGGGAAAGGACTACCCCCACACTTGGTAGGGGTCCTTAGTCTGGGTATCACCAGGGAGAAAACTCAAGATTATGTTAAACCAGGAGTTCCCAATCAATCTCCCCTTCTACAGATTCCTCTGCAACTGTGGATTCTGCAGGTCAAGCAGGCTTTTCCCATACAATGAGACTTGATTGATTCAGGAGCAGAGGATAATTTTATGGATTTTTCCATGGCCCGGGTCCTCGGTCTTCCAGTATGACCCAAGGTTACTATGGTTCTGATAGAAACAGTAGACAGGTCCCCACTGGCTTTGGGTCCAGTTACACATGAGATCACACTGCTGGAAATGGTGACTGGGAAACACCGAGAACTCCTATAGTTTAATCTTATTTCATCCCTGCATTTCACCTTGATTTTAGGGTTTCCCTGGCTAGCCTGTCATGATACTGTATTCTATGGTCCCAATGTGCCATATCCTTATAGTTGAGCTTCTGTAGGAAAAACTGCCTTCCCATTCTAGACTTAGACCCCTACAAACCAAGCCAGAGGATCCCACTCCAAGAACCCAGATGTTCCCCCAAATGGTGGCAACCCTATCAGACCTGGAAATGGCACTTCCACACGATGAGCCATTTCTTCCTGTGACATACCAAGACCACTGGGATGTCTTAAAAAAACTCAATGCAGATTTGCTACCCCCTCACTGTGTATGATTTCCCCATTGACCTACAGCCCAGAGCCACAGTTCCATTTAGGCATATATATCCTATGTCTAAATCAGAGCTAGTAGCATTAAGAGAGTACTTTCAGGAAAACTTAGATAAAGGTTTCATCTGCCGCTCTACCTCCCCCACAGGCGCCCTAGTACTTTTTGTATAAAAGAAGGCTGTCTCTCTGAGGCTTTGCATAGACTACAATGCATAGACTAATCACATAACTCTACACAACCAGAACTATTTACCATTAATCTAGAAGTTCTTGGGTTGAGTATGGTTGGCTCGGGTGTTCACCAGCTGGATCTTAGAGGAGTTTGTAAACTAGTCTGAGTCAAGATCGGGGGTGAGTGGAAGACAGCCTGTAGAAGTAGGTATGGACACAGAATATTTAGTAATGCCCTTTGGACTCACCGGTGAGTCCATGGACTATGGATGGACTCTCTGCAATTCAACGGTGAGCAGAACCCCAGAGTGTAGACATACAAAGGTTCACAGGGTTTGCCGATTTTTACATCAGGTTTATTTCAGACTTTTGAAAGGTCACAGCCCCAGTAACTGACATCCTCCATAAACCTTTAAAGTTTCACTGGTCCCTAGAGGATCTCCATGCCTTCCAATGTCTGAAGATAGCCATCATATCTGCCTCAGCACTAGTCACCCTAATACTGACAAGCCCTTTATTCTTGAGGCTGATGCCTCTGATGTAGCCATCGGGGCAGTACTATCCCAAAGTACAGGGCCCCAGCAAGAGATGCACCCATGTACATATTTTTAATGAAAACTTACTCCAGCCAAATGTAATTATGAAATAGCGGACAAGGAGTTACTTGCCATCAAGGCCAGATTTGAGACATGGTGATACTACCCTGAAGGGGCCAAACACCCCATCTTAGTCTTAACAGACCATAAGAATCTAGAATACCTACAATCTACCAAGCTGCTGAGTTAGTGGCAATTACATTGGGCCCTGGTCTTCTCAAGATTTGATTTCACAATCATGTACCATCCAGGCAACAAGATTGACAAAGCTGATGACCTTTCATGAAAAGGGGAATACTATCCAGAATATCCAGAACCTGCTAGCCCCCAAGAATCACTATGTGGAATATTAAAAACACATAATTTTGTTTATGGGTCCATATTCATGGATTTTTCTCATCATGCTTCCAGCGGTCTTCCCTAATGGCCCTTTTGTTAAAATTGTAACAGTATCCAAGCAGGGTCTTCCTAGTACCACCCTATGCCACTATTCCTGGGTCAATGACATCTTCCATGTCAACAGTTGCCTGTATGTTCCCAGTGGTTCCCCAGCACTGGAGGTACTGTGTGTACACCATAACAAGCTGAGTGCAGGTCACTTTGGACAATCCAAAACTTTGTGCACTGCTGCCCACTTGTTTTGGTGACCACAACTGCAGGACAATAACTACCTAAATCACAATGCCATATTGACTGTCTTGGACCAGCTTACTAAAATGGCCTATTTTGTACGATGCACATGTCTCTCAACTGTGGAAACTACTGCACGCCTTCTACTTCTACATGTCTTCCCTCTGCATCACCTCTCTGACCATCTTACCACAGATCATGGCTCCCAGTTTATATCCAGGTTCCTGAAGGAGGTCCTTGTCCTGAATATTCAGCCCCATGCATCCACGCACATCACCCTCAGATGGATGGCCAGTCAGAATGAATCACCCAGGTTCTCAGACAATACCCCTGCTGCTCCTGAACCACTGTCAAGATAGTGGGGTTACCTTATTCCCACTAGCTGAATTCACTTACAGCAACACACAGCACACCTCTGCCCAATCCAGTCCCTTATATGTCAAGTATGGTTTTCATCCACCTTTCTATCCCTCCGTTCTCTTGTCCACAGTGGTTCCTGCTGCCTCTGATCTGGCACAGACCATTCATGAAGCCAACCTAAAGAAGTGCTTGGAAAAAGCCAAGATGGCCTACAAACACTATGATAAACACCACCAACAAACCTCTCCTCTAAAAGTACACACTAAGTTGTGGTTGTCCACAAAACACCTACAGAACGACCAACCTGCACACAAAATAGATCATCAGTATGCAGGCCCTTTCACCATTATGCAGCAGATTAATCTGATGGTGTTTGTATTACAGCCTTCTTGATCCTGGAGGGTCCATTCAGTATTCTATGTCCTCCTGAAATCTTTCCTTGGCAATCCATTCCCCAGCGAGCATGCACTACCTGCACTCCTGATTCAGTTACAAGGCCATGAGGACTACATGGTCCTCAACATTCTGGACTCCCAAATGCTCAGAGAGACCCGGTACTATCTGATCGATTGGGAGGGCTGTGGGCCCAAAGAACACACTTGGGACCTGGTTTGACATGTGAATGCCCCTGAAAATCATCCTGAGAAGGCTGGCCCCTGGGGATTGCCCTGGGCGGGAGGGTGGTGTCAGATGCTGTGGATCCCAAACCCAGGCTCATGGGGTTGCTCAGCAAGTGCCTCATCCTGTGCACCACCGCACTGCAAGGTCAGATGAGGGAACTGCAGCTAACATCCCACAGCCAGAGGCTACACCCACTGACTCAGCTGGGTCAGATGACTAGCAGCAGACAGCTGATTGGACAACACTGGGCATCAAGCTTTCTTTTTCTGTTCCATCTCTTGTTTGAGTAACTAGTTGTTAGGCCTGCTGCTGATCAGACCCCTGAGACCAAGTTCCTTGCCTGGTTCCCACGTCTGGTTTCTGGCTTGATCCTTGCTTCTGCTTCCTTGCACTAATTCCAGTGACTGACTCTGGCTTTGACTTTTGGTGTGACTTCCGACTGTCATCCTGGCCCATCCCGGCTCTGACCATTAGTTCAGACTGCCCCGTTACAGGCCCTGATAATGTGCTATCTTGAAAGGAATCTCAGCAGAATTTCAAGAGAGCATTTAAGTGACTAACATGGCCTGGTCTACACTACGGGTTTAGGTCGACTTTAGCAGCGTTAAACCGAATTAAGCCTGGACACGTCCACACAACGAGGCCCTTTCTTTCGACTTAAAGGGCCCTTTAAACCGGTTTCTTTACACCACCTCCGACGAGGGGATTAGCGATAAAACCGGCCTTTGCGGGTCGGAATTGGGGTAGTGTGGACGGAATTCGATGTTATTGGCCTCCGGGAGCTATCCCACAGTGCTTCATTGTGACCGCTCTGGACAGCGCTCTCAACTCAGATGCACTGACCAGGTAGACAGGAAAAGACCCGCGAAGGTTTGAATTTCATTTCCTGTTTGCCCAGCGTGGAGAGCACAGGTGACCACGCAGAGCTCATCAGCACAGGTAACCGTCATGGAGTCCTCCCAGGATCGCAAAAGAGCTCCAGCATGGACCGAACGGGAGGTACGAGATCTGCTCGCCATATGGGGAGATGAAGCAGTGATAGCTGAACTCCGTAGCAGTAAAAGAAATGGAAAAGTATTAGAAAAGATCTCCAAGGCCATGAAGGACCGAGGCCATAACAGGGACACACAGCAGTGCCGCGTGAAAATTAAGGAGCTAAGGCAAGCCTACCACAAAGCCAGAGAAGCAAACGGAAGGTCCGGGGCAGAGCCGCAAACTTGCCGCTACTACGCGGAGCTGCATGCGATCCTAGGGGGTGCAGCCACCACTACCCCAACCGTGTGCTATGACTCTCTCACTGGAGAAACACACAGGGAAGACGGTTCGGGGAACGAGGAAGATGACGATGGAGGTACTGTAGGTAGCTCACAGCAGCAAGGAAGCGGAGAAACCGGTTTCCCCAACAGCCAGGATATGTTTGTGACACTGGACCTGGAACCAGTAACCCCCGAACTCACCCAAGACCCTCAGGGCACACAGGAGACCTCTGGTGAGTGTAACTTTGTAAATATTTGTAAACATTACAAAAAAAAGCAAGCAAGTCTGTTAACGTGTATGGGGATGGAGCGGAAATCCTCCAGGGACATCTCCAGAAAGCTCTCCTGGTTGAAATGAGGTGATTTTATTAAGGGGGACATTCAGAGGCGCCCGTTCCTGCTATTCGGACCAGAAATGTTCCCCGCTGTTAACCACGCGGTGGGGGGGAGGGGTGAAGTGATCATCCCAGAGAATCGTGTGTGTGTGTGTGGGGGGGGTGGTTTACTTGTGTTTGTGCCGCATGTTAACCGGGAAACCGCAGCCCCCTCCTTTTACATTGAAACCCCATTTTAAATGGACAACCCAATTCATCCTTGAGATGGGAAATGCGCTGCTGTTTGCAACCTTTCCCGCATGTTAAGAAGGTTAAATAAGCCAAAACACTGTGGCCTACGATGGCTGCCTGCAAGCCGAAATATGCGACCTTGTAATGAAAGAGTGTACCCATTGTTCCCTAAAATGTGTCTTTTTTAACCACCTCTCCCTTCTCCTCCACCAGCTGCAAATGTTTCTCCTTCGCAGAGGCTCGTGAACATTAGAAAGAGAAAACGTAAGACGAGGGACGAGATGTTCACGGAGCTGCAGATGTCCTCCCACGCTGATAGAGCACAGCAGAATGCGTGGAGGCAGTCAATGTCGGAGATGAGAAAAGTCCAACATGAACGAGAGGAGAGGTGGCGGGCTGAAGACGATAGGTGGCGTCAGCTTGCAGACAGACGGCAAGAGGCAATGCTCCGTCTGCTGGAGCATCAAAGTGATATGCTCGAGCGTATGGTTGAGTTGCAGGAAAGGCAGCAGGAGCAGAGACCGCCGCTACAGCCCCTGTGTAACCAACAGCCCTCCTCCCCAAGTTCCATAGCCTCGTCACCCAGACGCCCAAGAACACGGTGGGGGGGCCTCCGTCCACCCAGTCACTCCACCCCAGATGATCGCCCAAGCATCAGAAGGCTGGGCTTCAATAAGAGTTAAAGTTTTAAAATGCAGTGTGTCCTTTTCCATCCCTCCTCCCCCACCCATCCCTGCTACCTTGGCAATTATCCCCCTACCTCTGTAAGGAACTAATAAAGAATGCATGAATGTGAAAAAACAATGACTTTATTGCCTCTGCAAGCGGGAGGGGAGGGGAGGGTGGGGTGGGGTGGTTGGTTTACAGGGAAGTAGAGTGAACCGGGTCGGGGGGGGGGTTGGAGGGTTCATCAAGGAGAAACAAACAGAAGTTTCACACAGTAGCCTGGCCAGTCACAAAACTCGTTTTCAAAGCTTCTCTGATGCGCACCGCGCCCTGCTGTGCTCCTCTAACCGCCCTGGTGTCTGGCTGCGCGTAATCAGCGGCCAGGCGAGTTGCCTCAACCTCCCACCCCGCCATAAATGTCTCCCCCTTACTCTCACAGATATTGTGGAGCGCACAGCAAGCAGCAATAACAATGGGGATATTCTTTTCGCTGAGGTCTGAGCGAGTCAGTAAGCTGCGCCAGCGCGCTTTTAAACGTCCAAATGCACATTCCACCACCATTCGGCACTTGCTCAGCCTGTAGTTGAACAGGTCCTGACTCCTGTCCAGGCTGCCTGTGTATGGCTTCATGAGCCATGGCATTAAGGGGTAGGCTGGGTCCCCAAGGATCACGATAGGCATTTCAACATCCCCAATGGTCACTTTCTGGTCCGGGAAGAAAGTCCCTTCCTCCAGCTTTCGAAACAGAGCAGAGTTCCTGAAGACGCGAGCATCATGTACCTTTCCCGGCCATCCCACGTTGATGTTGGTGAAACGTCCCTTGTGATCCACCAGGGCTTGCAGCAGCATTGAAAAGTACCCCTTGCGGTTTACGTAGTCGGTGGCTTGGTGCTCCGGTGACAAGATAGGGATATGGGTTCCGTCTATGGCCCCGCCACAGTTTGGGAATCCCATTTCAGCAAAACCATCCACTATAGCCTGCACGTTGCCCAGAGTCACTACCCTTGCTATCACCAGGTCTTTCATTGCCCTGGCAAATTGGATCACAGCAGCCCCCACAGTAGATTTGCCCACTCCAAATTGATTCCCGACTGACCGGTAGCTGTCTGGCGTTGCAAGCTTCCACAGGGCTATTGCCACTCGCTTCTCAACTGTGAGGGCTGCTCTCATCTTGGTATCCTGGCGTTTCAGGGCAGGGGAAAGCAAGTCACAAAGTTCCATGAAAGTGCCCTTACGCATGCGAAAGTTTCGCAGCCACTGGGAATCGTCCCATACCTGCAGCACGATGCGGTCCCACCAGTCTGTGCTTGTTTCCCGGGCCCAGAATCGGCGTTCCACGGTATCAACCTGCCCCAGTAACACCATGATTTCCACATTGCTGGGGCCTGTGCCTTGTGAGAGGTCTATGGCCATGTCAATTTCCTCATCACTCTCGTCGCCGCGCTGCAATCGCCTCCTCGCCTGGTCCGGGTTTCGCCTTGGCATGTTCTGGCTCTGCATGTACTCCAGGACAATGCGCGTGGTGTTCATAGTGCTCATAATTGCCGCGGTGATCTGAGCGGGCTCCATGATCCCAGTGCTAGCTATGGCGCCTGGTCAGAAAAAAGGCGCGAAAGTAGTATCTGATGGACCAGGAGAAGGAGGGCGGGAGGGAGGGAGGGCCGAGTGACGACATGGCGTACAGGTACAGGAACAGGGAGAAACACAAACAACTGTCACACAGAATGGTCCCCCCAAAGATTAAACTGGAAACCCTGGGCTTAGCAGGCCGTTGATTTCACGGAGGAAGGGGAAGCAAATGAACACAGAACAAATCTATTTTTTACATCTTAAGGTGGCAGCCGACGCTGCAGCATGAGTGACAGCCATACCAGTATGACGATGACGGATACCAATCATAATATGCCATCATCTGCCAAAAGGCAAGGGGCTGCTGCTGTGTAGCAATGCAGCCCCACGTCTGCCAGCCCCACGTCCGCCAGCACCCAGCATCGCCCTCGGCCTCTTCTGGGTGCTTAGCAGACAATATTGGGCAATTGGCAGAAAATAGTATATTATGACTGGTAACCGTCATCATCGAAACAGTAGCATGTCTGCCCAGGTGGCCATGATTGACAGCCATACCAGTACGACGACGACGGGTACCAGTCATAATATACCATCGCCTGCAAGGGGCTGGTGCAATGCAGCACTACGGCTGCCAGCCCCACGGCTATCACTCATGCTACACCGTCTACCGCCAAAAGGCAGTTAGCAGCTGCTGCTGTGTAGCAATGCAGTCCCACGTCTGCCGGCACCCAGAGGACATATGGTGACGGTGAGCTCAGCTGAGTTGAGCGGGCTCCATGCTTGCCGTGGTATGTTGTCTGCACAGGTAACCCAGGTAAAAAGGCGCGAATCTATTGTCTGCCGTTGCTGTGACGAGGGGGGAGGGGCCTGACGACATGTACCCAGAACCGCCCGCGACACTGTTTTGCATCATCCGGGCATTGGGATCTCAACCCAGAATTCAAAGAAAAGGCGCGAACCGCTTCTCGGCTCGAGCTGTGGCGCAAACGTAGTATCTGACGGCCTAGGGGAAGGAGGGAGGGGGGCCGAGTGACGACATGGCGTACAGGCACAGGGAATTAAAATAAAGAACGGTGGCTGTGCATCAGGGAGAGACACAAACAACTGTCACAGACTGGTCCCCCCCAAAGATTAAACTGAAAACCCTGTTGACGGAGGGAGGGGGAAGCAAATGAATACAGAGAAAATCTATTTTTTACATCTTAAGACGACGGTGCAGCGTGACTGATAGCCCTCGGCATCTTTCTGGGTGCTTGGCAGCAAATACTGGGCGGTGTATGACGATGGTCTTCAGGCCTATTGCACGAGCTGCTGCTCAGGGAAGACTCTGCTAACGTGCGATGACCCGACTTGTAATAGGCCGGCTAACAGTCATAATACACCATTTACTGCCAAAAGGCAAGCCCCACGGCTGCCAGCACCCAGATCGCCGATGAAGGCTACCAGTCTACTGCACCGTCTACCGCCAAAAGGCAGTTAGCAGCTGCTGCTGTGTAGCAATGCAGTCCCACGTCTGCCGGCACCCAGAGGACATATGGTGATGGTGAGCTCAGCTGTGCTGAGCGGGCTCCATGTTGTCTGCACAGGTAACCCAGGTAACCCAGATAAAAAGGCGCGAATCTATTGTCTGCCGTTGCTGTGACGGGGGAGGGAGGGGCCTGACGACATGTACCCAGAACCGCCCGCGACACTGTTTTGCATCATCCGGGCATTGGGATCTCAACCCAGAATTCCAAGGGGCGGCAGAGACTGCGGGAACTGTGGGATAGCTGTGGGATAGCTACCCATAGTGCAATGCTCCGGAAGTCGACGCTAGCCTCGTACTGTGGACGCGGTCTGCCGACTAGAGCACCTAGAGCATTTTATTGTGTGGACATACACAATCGGCTGTATACAACCGATTTCAATAAAACCGGCTTCTATAAATTCGAACTAATTTCGTAGTGTAGACATACCCTTAACATGGGTTTGAGAGCTGAGAACTGAGGCCCTGATCCGAAGCCCATCAAAGTCAGTAAGAGCACTTCCACAGTCTTCAGTGGGCTTTGGATAAGGCCCTGAGAGAGAGAAACTATAACCATAAGCTGCAGGGTGATCCATTCCTAGAAGGACATGCAGATTAATTTTAAAAAAATCTGTTTATTATGCTGAAAAGTAGAAAGTAGAGATTTTATAGCTCACTAGTAAAATAACTGACATTTTTAATTTAGATTTTTTTAAGATTTGTTCATTGAACTTTTAAATTTTGATTACACCCTGCCCTTTCCACCCCAGAAAAAGATAAGAAAGTTGAACTTGGGAGAACTGTAGTCTACACTTTCCCTTTCTAAATTATTTGAAAACTAAATTTACAAAGGGGGACTATAAATCCAATCCAAATAGAACCTGAGTGTAGAATTTTCTCCAGTTAGGGATTTACTTACTATATGGCTGTGATTATTCTTTACAAATCATCTAACAAAAAATTATCAATAATTTTTGATAATGCATCATTCTGTCTCTGAGACACTAAGAGATTTGCTTTAGAAAGCTAGAATGGTTCACAGTTCTGTGAAAGGGATGGCAGGGTTGCTACTGCAAGGTTGTGTACTCATAGTATTGATCATTTTCTAATTAAAAGTAATGGGCCAAATCCAGAAACCTGCTCAGCGCCTGGAGCACTCCTCAGGATTTGGCCAGTTATTTTTATTGCAAAGTGATTGTGCTTTTATGCTATCAGTCTTAAAGTAAATCTTCTCTCTAGTATCTTAAATATAGAACCATTTAAAAAACTCATTTGATAAAAGCAGTAGTTGACATCAGTACATTTTGGACCAGATCTAAGTGGAGCTGAACTCCTGCTAAATACTTGCAACTTCCTATAGGAGTTTCACATGCTCAGCGCCTCTTAAGAATTGTTCCTTTATAACTATGATAACTGTACAGTGTGGCTGTATTCACACCCAGTGCTTTACTACACCAATTTTAAATTTTTGGTTCTTTTTTTCTGTTGAGGAGTTGCTTATAGAATCATAGAAATGTAGGCCTGCAAGGTCGAGTCCAAAGTCATCTAGTCCAATGGTTCTCAAAGCTGGTCCGCCACTTGTTCAGGGAAAGCCCCGGCAGGCCGGGCCGGTTTGTTTACCTGCCGTGTCTGCAGATTCGTCTGATCGTGGCTCCCACTGGCCACGGTTCACCGCTCCAGGCCAATGGGGGCTGCGGGAAGCGGCCCGGGCCGAGGGATATGCTGGCCGCCCTTTCCGCAGCCCCCATTGGCCTGGAGCGGCGAACCGCGGCCAGTGAGAGCCGTGATCGGCCGAACCTGGGGACGCGGCAGGTAAACAAACCGGCCCGGCCCACCAGGGGCTTTTCCTGAACAAGTGGCAGCCCTAGTTTGAGAACCACTGATCTAGTCCACCCCCCCCGGTGCTGAGGCAAGATTAATGACTAATAGCTTATATTTTTGCCTAGGAAACAGTTTCATAGCTAGAACTGCTAGCAGTTCAGACTAAGAAGGTCAGGGAAAATTTTTGGCTTACCTGTATTACACTTTCATCTTCAAGACGTACCTTTCTAGCCCATTTAATTGATATTAATGTTGGGCCGGATGTTATTGTAGGGGAGAGGCAGTCTGTGCAGGAGACATGGAGCTCTGGGGAACGGGCAAAGATTTTAGCCCTGTAGTAGATTCCCAAGCTGTGTGTGTACCTCAGCACATCCTCAGAGGCCCAGTGCCTCCACACAGATCCCTAAAGTACCCTCTGGCCCAAGGAACAATCGCTCCTGCAGAGCTACGCTCCTATTGGCCACCAACTCTGTGTCTGCACAAAAGCTCCCTCACTGATGTGGATTGCAGGCTTGAAGCTAATGCTACTGGAGTTCACGGGTGATTAACATCAAATGCTAAAGCTTTAGCTTCCCCCTGATGCCCTGTAGAGCCCAGACCTAGCACATCTCCAGAAGAGAAGCTTCTGCAGGATTCCCAGGAATGGGGATTCATGCCCCACTGTGTGTGATGCTGTTCACTCCACTGTCAGGCAGGCCCAGTAATTTTAATTTGTCAATACCACATCTGTGGGTGCATTAAGAAAATGTAGGAACAAAATGACAAATTAACCTAATAAGGTGTCCTAACAAATGTAATGCTAGCATGCCGTAACTATAATGAATAATTGTCATGCTTTTAATTTGAGCCGCTTATTCCAGAGAACTCGGATCACTGTACAGAAAATAATCTAACAGCCATAGCAGGCATGCCTATGGTGCTATTCAAATAATCGCAATAAGATGATGACAATAATGATGATACTCAGTTGAACTTTGCAAGCCAGAGAAGCACTATGCTTTAACTTACTGCTGAATAGAGCCTGGAACAATAACTAGTAATTCAAAAAAGTAAAAACAAAAATTATGTAGAGAAACCGTTTTGGAAAGGCTAACATTGGAAACTACAGCGGATGTACTTACACATTAGAAAAAATGTGCTTTCAAACAGCAAAATGTTGCTTGCTATAGTAGCGTGGGTTTCATTATGAAAGTGTTCTGTAGATCAGAGCTAAAACATGCAACATGAGGCTTTGGTTGGCACTCTGGAATTTTATTTAATAGATGCCTCTGCCTGTGTAATGAGTAGAACTGCTGTGAGTGCACAGAGCAATACAAAGTAATAAGGGATGTTTCCGACTCAGACCCCCATCCTGCAAAGAGTTATGCATGTGCTTAACTTTATGCACTGTAAGTAGTCCCAGTGGACTCCTCATTTTTTGTAAAGTTAAGCCTGTATGTAGTCTTGGCAGGATCAGGGCATTACATACATGCTTTTAACACTTCCTTTGAAAGCTAGTAGAGCCATGTGTCAACTTCATGGTTAGACTGCTCTGTTTATAGGTTGTGCAGCCCCCCCAAGTGCCACAGAAGGGTGGCTACAGACATACTGGAGAGGAGACGGACTGCCAAGAATTGGGTAATACACGTGTTCTTTCCTCTGAAAAATTGGGCTTTTTTTTTTTTTTTTTTAAAGTAAATCGTAATGAGAAAAGTAGAGAGGCCCAGTTCTGGTCTGTTTGTACAAAACTCCTATTGGCTTCAATGGGTGCAGAATTGTGCATATGTTGTGATTTAAAAGCCCATGGGTTCTTCATATCTCACCGATGTGGGATGGTTTATGCTCTACTTTTTAAATGAATCATGACTTTAAAATCAAAGAATGTTGCCCCTGGTACATTAATTACTATAGTAACTGTGGCTCTGATGCTGTACCCCTTACTCAAGCAAAATTTCCATTGACATCGCTTGGAGATTTGCTGGTGCAAGGACTGCAACAGGGTCCAGCCCTCGGTGCCTGGAGCTGTGATAAAAAGAAAGCTTCAGCTAGGGTAGTAAAATATGGTCTGTAATTTAGTACATACTCCAGCAGTATCTTTATAAGTATTTAAATGTAGCGCGTACTAATCTTGTATTGTACCTACCATGTGGAATACACCAAAACTGTGTTTCAGGCCATTTTATGCAGTAGCCACAATAAGACACTCTAAGGTGTACATTACATTAAGATAACACTCTTTTAGGGTCACTGAAGGCATCTGGCAGTGCCTTGTATCTCACAATGCACTTGAGACATTTATCTCACACTAACATATGTTTGTTTGTGTTTTATTATCTAATCATAAAATGGCATTTAAAATTGTGCTTTCTTATTAGCTCATTAGGTCATCTGGCCACACACGCAGCTGGCTGTGTGTGTGAAATCCACTCAGCACCTCTGCAGCGTGGAAGGGCCAAAATGCCGGAGAGCTGCTGGAAATGCTGTGCAATGCACGCTGTCTAGCTCAAAAGTGCTTTTCCATAGGAACAAGTGAGATCAAACAGGCTGTATGTTGGACCTCAGTAGATATGGGCTAACTGCAGAGGTGCCCTGTTTCCTGACTGTTCCCCTGCCACCACGGTGGTATTATTCTGTCCACAGTTCATTTATTCAGGCTCTCTTTGGGGTATAGGATGTTATTTTTCACTCCACATCAACACCTAGAACTTCATCACTGATATCATTGCTTATAGCTTATAGCTATTAATCTTACAGAGCTCTGCACAGAACGCTCCCATTGTGTGGGGGTAATGCGTACATAGGGACTGCAGGACTAGGCAAAAGAAATCGGAATATAGGCTCCTAAAAAAAAGGATTCTGCTGGAATAAATTCAGGGAGGAGAGAATGCTTAACAAATATTTTGCCAGTAATGTTCTAAATTTCTCTTTTTAAGCCCCAATCATGCAAAAGATCTTGGGATTGATGGGGAGACTTTTGATTCCAGTGGGGTGACGGGATATGCTCACATGCTCTTTGCACTATCAGGGCCCATATGGTGTAAGACTGGGTAGGCAAACTATGGCCTGCGGGCCGCATCCAGTCCATTAGACCTTTTAATCTGTCCCTCAAGGTCCTGTTGAGCAGCGGGGTTGGGGGCTTGCCCTGCTCTGGCACTCCAGCTGGGGAGTGGGGTTGGGGGCTTGCCCTGCTCCATGTGTGCTTTGGCTCTGTGTGGCTCCCAGAAGCAGCAGCATGTGCCCCCCTCCAGCTCTGACGCGTAGGGGCAGCCAGGGGGCTCCACACACTGCCCCTGCCTGAAGCGCAGGCTCTGCAGCTCCTATTGGCCGGGAACTTTGGCCAATGGGAGCTGCAGGGGTGGCGCCTGCAGACGGGGCAGCGCGCAGAGCCACCTGGCCGCGCCTTTGCGTAGGAGCTGGAGGGGGGGACATGCCACTGCTTCCAGGAGCTGATTGAAGTAAGTGCCACCTGGAGCCTGCACCCCTGACCTCCTCCCATGCCCCAATCCCCTGCCCCAGCCCGGAGCCCCCTTCTGCACCCTGAACCCCTCATTTCTGGCCCTACCCTGGAACCTGCACCCACAGTCCAGAACCCATATCCCCTCTCACACCCCAACCCCCTGCCTTAGCCCAGAGCCCCCTCCCATACTCCAAACCCCTCTGATTCACCCCCAGCCCACAGCCCCCTCCTGCATCCTAAACCCCTCATTCCTGGCCCCACCCCAGAGCCCGCACACCCAGCTGGAGCCCTCCCCGCTTCCCACACTCCAACCCCCAATTTTGTGAGCATTCATGGCCCGCCATACAATTTCCATATCCAGATGCGGCCCTCAGGCCAAAAAGTTAGCTCATCCCTGGTGTAAGCTGCTTGTGTGTGAATTAGAGCAGACAAGTCTTCCTCCAATAGGAAAACCATAATCCTCTGACTGACATCACAGCCTGTTACCATGAGAATGCCTGACTTGTCAAATCTGCTATTAAACTATGCCTCAGGATTATATAACATAGGGGGAAAGGACAGTTGATAATAGGCATATTTGTCAAAATGTAAATATTCTTGACAGTTAGGGAAGAGGCAAGAATGATTGCGACAAATACAAGATAGAAGCATAAAGGTATTTTACAAATATTCCACCCACCCCACCCCCAAAATAAATAAATAAATATCTTATGTACATTTGCTAATTAATAACAATATACTTACAAAACATGAGCACTTATAAGCAAGGAAATGAATAGCTAAAGAGATCATAAATCTTATGCTGTCCATATAATAAATAACCATACTGTGTTCAATTCTTGGCCCTGGATCTGGCTGCTTTGTGCTGCCTTGAGAGTGCAAAGCACCCAAAAAGGGGCTCTAAAGGGATAGCTCAGCATTCCCCTGGCATAGGGAAATCCTGTATCAGCTCTATACTACCCACTTCCCCAGTGCTCCACAAGGATAATGGGAGAGAGGCTGCGTTTAGACCAGTGGTGGATTAATGATTTTGCAGCCCCTAGGCCCTGAAATAATTGCCACTCCCAGCCCCATATTAACTTGTTTTAGTTTTTTTTACAAATTCGTTTGAACTAAAATGAATCTAAATATCATTAAAATAATTGAACATTTACAAGTTTTATTATAAATAAAATTACAAGTACAGCGGACTCTCGCTTGAATGCGCGTCTGTATAGCACAATTTTGCTTATAGCGCGGGACCGCGCATGGATCCAAAACCCCGTGTTCAAGCGGGGGTCTGGTGCAGTTTAGGATTCTCGCGAGTATATTTACTAAATGGTATCGAGCCATCATTGGTGGTTTCAATATGCTCTATGATTGGTAGAATCTTGGCATCACTGATGCCGCGATTACAAAAATGCTACTATTATAAATTTGCCGCCCCTGCAAATTTGCCGCCCTAGGCCTAGGCCTTGTCAGCCTAGGCGATAATACGCCGCTACTTAGAGCCATCTTTTCCCAGTCTTCTCATTCACTCAATAGTACTTAGCACACACTTGGAGCATCTGAGTATTGAGCCCACGATTCTTGTAAAGCTTAAAGAAGTACATATTTCATTACAACACAATAATCTTAACTCTGACCCAAGGCATTTAAGAATATATTAGTATCTACTTATTTACATTTAAAGGATGTTTTTGCTGGAAATACTATTACTTAATGTATGTATCAGTTAAAAGTAGGTTTTTTTAGCAAAATACTTGACTAATTATCTTCAAACTTTGTGATAGTATTCTTCTTCACCTTCAGAGTTAATCTAACAATTTTGATCCTACTACAATTTTCTAAGATAATAGGGGAAGGGAGGACCTAATATATCTGATCCAAAGCTCACTGTCGTTGGAAGAACTCCCATTGATTTTAATGGGCTTTGATTCAGAGCCTAAAGTAGAGATTAATAATGGAATCTGTTTGCACCCTTAACATGGAGAGGCTTTTACAAAAATTAAATATTTTAGAATATGGTAGATGCAATTAAGAACATTACAATTTCATATCTTAGGGCACTGTATTACTTATTGAATCAAAAACATTTAACATATAAAAAGAGCCAGTTTAGAAAAAAGCACAGTTCAGCTATTAAAAAGAAAACATTACGTTTGAAAATAGCCTTGTTTGAAAAGGTTCAGCTGTTTAAATGATTTGAGAGTCATCATGGATACCTCAATGGAAATTTTTGCCCATAATTCTGAGGGTGTTAAAAAGCAATAAATAATTCAGGAAATAGTATAACAACATTATATCAGATAAAGGCACTTTTGTGTCTTTTGCTCTTTTGCACAACAAATGTAACATGGAAGGAACCATATGGGCACAGTGGCATCCAAATGAGTGTGTATACTAACTATACACAACTTGCAAGGCCTAGCAGCCCTGCTGCTCTGGTAGGCTTCTAAACAAGACACTGAGCAGCACTAGAGGGCTCACAAAATTTTGAAAGGGATATTACCCATTCCTATACAGGACAGGAATGGTCACTGGAGAGCTGCATCCAGTTTTGATCACCTCACACTGAGGAAAACCTAGCCAAGGGTGAAACGGTCCTAGAGGGCAAAAGAGATGGCTAAAGGTATGTGATGATTTACATAAGGTTAGAGGTTTAAAAGGTTAGGATTTTTGATCACAGAAGTCAGAAGAAATTAGAGAAAACTTGACTGAGTTAGAAAGTATATTGGGGATGGTGAAAACTGATCAGTACCTTCTTTCTACCCTCTCATAATATGGAAGCAAAGGCTCATTCAAAATTAATGACTTCACACACTGTATAGTCAATCATCTGTGGAATGTACTGCTTCAGGATGATATAAGCAGTAGGGATATATTACTGACCACCTGACCAGGATGGTGACAGTGACTGTGAAATGCTCAGGGAGATTAGAGAGCCTATTAAAATAAAAAAACTGAATAACAACAGGGGATTTCAACTATCTCCATATTGACTGGATACATGTCATCTCGGGATGGGATGCAGAGATAAAGTTTCTTGACATCTTAAATAACTGCTTCTTGTAGCAGTTAGTCCTGGAACTCACAAGAGGAGAGGCAATTCTTGATTTAGTCATAAGTGGAGCACAGGATCTGGTCCAACAGGTGAATATAGCTGGACTACTTGGTAATAGTGACCATAATATAATTAAATTTAACATCCCTGTGGTGGGGAAAACATCACAGCAACTTAACATTGTAATATTTAATTTCAGAAAAGGGGATTACACAAAAATGAGGAAGTTAGTTAAACAGAAATTAAAAGGTACAGCGCAAAAAGTGAAATCCTTGCAAACTGCATGGAAACTTTTTTAAGACACCATAATAGAGGCTCAACTTAAATGTTTACCTCAAATTAAAAAACATAGTAAGAGAACAAAGTGCCACCGGGGCTAAATAACAAAGTAAAAGAAGCCAGGCGAGGCAAAAAGGCATTCTTTAAAAAGTAGAAGTTAAATCCTAGTGAGAAAAATAGAAAGGAGAATAAACTCTGGCAAATGTAGTTTAAAAATGTAATAAGGAAGGCCAAAAAAGAATTTGAAGAACAGCTAGCCAAAGACTCGAAAAGTAATAGCAAAAACGTTTTTAAGTACATCAGAAGCAGGAAGCCTGCTAAACAACCATTGGGCCACTGGACGATCGAGATGCTAAAGGAGCACTCAAGGAGATAAGGCCACTGTGGAGAAACTAAATGAATTCATTGCATCAGTTTTCATGCCAAGGATGTGAGGGTGATTCTCAAACCTGAGCCATTCTTTTTAGGTGACAAATCTGAAGAACTGTCCCAGATTGGTGTCATTAGAGGAGTATTTGGAACAAATTGATAACCTAATAGTAATAAGTCACCAGGACTAGATGGTATTTACCCAAGGATTCTGAAGGAACTCAAATGTGAAATTGCAGAACTACTAACTGTAGTCTGTAACCTATCATTTAAATCAGCTTCTGTACCAAATGACTGGAGGATAGCTAATGTGACGCCAATTTTTAAAAAGTGCTCCAGAGGTGATCCCAGCAATTACAGGCCGGTAAGCCTGACTTCAGTATTGGGCAAACTGGTTGAAACTATAGTAAAGAACAAAATTGTCAGATCTATAAATGAACATAACCTACTATAATTCTTTGAGGGGATCAACAAGCATGTGGACAAGGGGGATCCAGTGGATATAGTGTACTTAGATTTTCAGAAAGCCTTTGACAAGGTTCCTCACCAAAGGCTCTTAAGCAAAGTAAGCTGTCGAGGGATAACAGGGAAGGTCCTCTTATGGATTGGTAACTGGTTAAAAGATAGGAAACAAAGGGTAGGAATAAGTGGTCAGTATTGAGAATGGAGAACCCAGGGGTCTGTACTCAGCCCACTCCTATTCAACATATTCATAAATGATCTGGAAAAAGGGGTAAACAGTGAGGTGGCAAAATTTGCTGATGATATATAACTACTGAAGATAGTTAAGTCCTAGACAGACTGCAAAGAGCTACAAAAGTATCTCTCAAAACTGGGTGACTGGACAACAAAATGGCAGATGAAATTCAATGTTGATAAATGCAAAGTAATGCACATTGGAAAACATAATCCCAACTATATATATAAAATGATGGGGTCTAAATTAGCTGTTATCACTCAAGAAAGAGATATTGGAGTCATTCTGGATAGTTCTCTGAAAACATTCACTCAATGTGCAGTGGGAGTCAAAAAAGCAAACATAATATTGGGAATCATTAAGAAAGGGATAGATAATAAGACAGAAAATATCATATTGCCTCTATATAAATCCATAGTATGCCCACATCTTGAATACTGCCTGCAGATATGGTTGCCCCATCTCAAAAAAGATTTATTGGAATTGGAAAAGGTTCAGAAAAGGGCAACACAAATTATAAGGGGTATGGAATGGCTGCCATATGAGGAGAGATTAATAAGAACGGGACTTTTCAGCTTGGAAAAGAGACGACTAAGGGAGGGCTATGATAGAGGTTTATAAAATCATGACTGGTGTGGAGAAAGTAAATAAGGAAGTGTTATTTACTCCTTCTCATAACACAAGAACTAGGGGTCACCAAATGAAATTAATAGGTAGCAGCTTTAAAACAAAAAAAAAAAGGAAATATTTTTTCACACAATGCACAGTCAACTTGTGGAACTCCTTGCCCCAGAGGATGTTGTGAAGGCCAAGACTATAACAGGGTTCAAAAAAAGAACTAGATAAGCTATAGAGGGTAGGTCCATCAATGGCTATTAGCCAGGATGGACAGGGATGGTGTCCCTAGCATCTGTTTGCCAGAAGCTGGGAATGGGCGATGGGATATATCACTTGATGATTACCTGTTCTGTTCATTCCCTCTGGGGCACCTGGCATTGGCCACTGTCGGAAGACAGGATACTGGGCTACATGGACCTTTGGTCTGCCTCAGTATGGCCGTTCTTATGTTCTTATGTCCCTGGGTCAAATGTTAGGGATAGAATTTTGAAGGTGAGAGATAATTGCGTAGTTATTAGAATACGCAAGCTACAACACCATCTAATCACATGGTTTAGGCATAAGGCTGCTGAGGCCAGGAAGCAATCCTTTCTCCCCCCATAAGCAGCATTATACAGTTAGATAAGTGCATTATAATGGGATTCCATCTTTCTTTGCAGAATTAAGTGTTCACCACTGCCAGACTTCATGAGCCAATGTTCTCTCTGGTCTGGATTGGCAAACCCTATGATTCCTGTTATCACACTTGGGGAGAGGAAGAGATGGGGCTCTAAAATCATAGAGTGAGAGGTAGATTCCTTAAAATACAAAAAAGGAAGAGATGGGGCACTAGGAGAGAAACGGAGAGAAAAGTATAGATCCTTTACAAGTGGAATGAAGGGACAGTGTGTTCCAGTTCAGGGCAACTGCACCTGTATTTCCCCTCCAGGGTCCAGCAAGGCCACCTACTCTTGGGCTTTCAACTCCCAGCCATCATCTCTCTTGGGTGGAGACCTGTATCTCTCTACGTCCTGATTGGGGTATTTCCAGGCCACACAGTTCCCTGCCTATGCTGAGTTCCCCAGCAAGATAGATGGCCTCAGCAGGCCTGCTTTGCTTTCCTTCTTCTGAGACTATAAACAGTGTAATTGCCACTATTATACGTTACCCCTCAGCTCTTTCTAAGCAAGTACTTCTATTCTTAAGGTAAAAGCATTACAGACAAAACATATTAAAATGAATAAAAGGAACTATTAGCATGCTAATAAGCTTACCCAGAGATCACCCCCTGACTCAGGCAAGGGGTCTGGCCCATGAACAGCCATTTAACCCTCCCCCGCCCCCACACACAAGAGTTTTTCCTGCGGTTACAAGTTCATTATCTCTTTAGCTCAAAAGAAGCAACCCCATGAATCTGTGAGTCACCCTTTTATCTGGTCTGGTCCTCATGTAACAGATGATCAGCAGCCAGAGGCTTTCTCCTCAGGTCACAGCTTCAAAAGGGTGGGTCCAGAAGTGAGGAGTTACCTTCCCCTCTTCCCAAGTATTTCCTAAGAATGCCTCTTACCTTTATTTGTCTAGCACATTGTTTCAAATAGTCCTTTGAAGCACATAACACTTCCCAGCGTTTATATTAGTCAGGTCTCCTCTCTAAAGATGTTATATACAATTCCACAATAATACATAAACATTTTCATGAGAAGAGCAAGACCAGGGCCTGAAAACAGCCGGAGAAGGACAACTAACTGCAAAGAGAGCCTCTTTAGGTTGCTGGTTCAATTCTGTCCCTGGTCGGCTATACTTGATAGTTCATTCCCCTTCCAAAAACACAGGAAATTGATGGTGAGGGCACACATCCTAGGGTTCCTATGTCCATGTCACAATTCATAGTCTTGTTGACAGTCTCAGCTGAGAGGCAAAGAAGCAAATGGGTATGGAGACTGAAGTGTACTCTTATCCACAGGGATGGGCAGTCCCTCCAGTCTTTGGAGGGACATTGGCAGAACAGGAGGTAGGCGCTTGTACTGCCAGTGACCATGCAGTATATTTTCTGTGGATAGTAATTTCTTGACATATTTGTTCAGTTTACAGAGGGAGGGAAGCCATGGAGAATTGAGAAAGTTATTTGGACAGAGGGAGGAAGGGAAAGAGAGGTTGAAAGATAGAGGGTAGAGATCTATATTGCCCTCAGATCATATATGGAACTTTGAGAGATGTCATTGTGAAAACTTCATGCAGAGCACTAAAGGGTTCAAACCTGGGGAATGCATCCAAATCAAGAAGGGCTAAGTGAGATTTTTTCCTTTTAGTGCAACAGAGTCAAAGTAACTTTGTAATCTGTCAAGAAAAATGGTGGTTTTATTTTAGAAATTTCTGTTTAGGAAAATGGGATAATTTCTGAAGAGCTTTAAAGCTAGATTGGAATTTAGCGTCTTTTAAAGTTCTCTCATCCCTACTTTTGAGACATGTACAATTGTTATTTTATTCCTTGAGCTTACACAATTTCACAACATTAGCTTTTAATTCACTATATAGTATTATGGAGTTATTGCGGGAGACATAGCAGCTAGATTCATTTGAAATTCTAGGACAAATAGGCTTTAAAAAGCAAATGCATCCATTTTGACACTAATTATGTGTCTTTTCCATGTGTCGTAGTATCTCATGTCACAAATTGCTCTCATTTGCTTCTCAGTGTAAAATGTGTGAGAGATGATGAGTGCAAAATGATATGCTTTAACCAGGTGTAGAACAGATCTAAAACCTACAAGGGATCCTTGCAGCAAACAAAGCAAAGGTGGTATGGAAATCAAACTCTCTAACATGTGAAAGATAAAGGGACTTTCAGTGTGTATTAATTATTGACAGATTCTAGATGTAGGTGTAAAGTGCATTGCAACATGCACAGAAAGCTGAAATGAATACTACCAGACGAACTTTTCTCTTTCAGGTTCTTTGAGATTTAAGTTCAGGAATCGCATAGCTAGGTATACATCTGATACTGATGGTTTGACTAACATCTCTAAAAAAATATCTGTGTTGTTCTTAAAAACGGCAACAATTAAAAATAGCTCTTTCCCCTCCTGCCACTTATGACAACGCAAAGGATTTAATGCATTTAAGCGAATTAGAGAAATCTTGTGTTATTGAGCCCGTGTTTGTTGCTAGATAATGGACAAGATTGACATTGCTCTTGTGTACCAAATCCTCTAGATGTGTCACAGTTTATTTGGTGCCAATTGGTGTTTCTGGTCTTCTCAGCATAGAGCAGGTCTTTTACTGGCTAGAAGTAAAAATGGGAGAAATAAGAAATATACTAAAAATAGCTCATTAAAATTAATGCTAAAATTTGTTTTTTTAATTTTAAATATACTACAGCCACATTACACATAGACATCTTTAGTATGTCAGAAGAGTTTTAAGCTGCAAATTTCTTTTCACCTGTGCTGCAGAATTCAAACCTGGCATGCTTTACACGTAATGTAGTTTGACAGTTCATTTGAAATAAATGTGCCGATAACCCTTAAAAGTGGTAATAAAATACTCTTTGCTCTACTGTACAGATGATTAATACCACTAAAGTAATTAAATTCCATTAGGCTGGGGTTCATGTACCCAAGGAATTGGTGCCAGGATTTAGCAGATTTCTAGTGAGGACAAAAGACTAATGCCTTTTAAAGCCATGTTTCACAAGTAAAATCCCAGGAAAGTCTATATTAACTTAGGACATCTGCTTGTTGTGATTGTTGGAGCTATTGATGCATTGGATCATTAGCAGGGTAGCGTAAACTACTGTTTTCCTGTTGACAAGGATCTCTCACCAGGAGCTGCTAGCTTTCTGCAAAGGGAGAGAAGCAAAGCAGGGCAGCCAAGCTGGGTCTTATGCATGGGCTTTGACTTACAGAATTATTGCTAACTGTATACTCTCTGATGGTAGGAAACAGCATTTTGCCCCCAGCCATTTTTCCCAAGATCAGAGCCAAAGTAACTCTGTCTCCTGCTGTTTTGTAGCTGTAGATTCTTAAAGACTGGCATTATTGTAGTCGATGAACAGTTTGCCCCCTTTCAGATGGCTGCAGTAATGACCCACAGGGGAGGCAGTGGTTAGGCAGTGCTGACAATGTGACCAGGTGCTGCAACATAAGCATTTCATTAAATATTGAAGCAATGGTTTTCAGTTACAGTGGCAAAAAGGAAATTTGGTCTATGTCCAAATATGTGGCTATTTTTTTCTTTCAACCTCTTCTAATCACATTATTTTTTGCATGACCTTTCTGCTGCTAATTAGCTGCTGTCTTGAAAAGCATTGTGGGTAATATATCTAAGGTAATTCAGCATTCCACTTTACACACTGGTAATCATTCTTAATGTATGAATGATTTATTTACTGACTATATTTTATTTGCAATATTAAAATATGCAAACCATAAAAACTCTCTTATTATCACTATATTTCAGATCTACCAAAAATGAAAGGAATTTAGATTTCTGTAGAAAAGATACATGGCAGGGACTGGTATCATCACTATACAAACCACTATAAATGTGCAGCAAGGCGGTGAGTGCAGAATGTGTCGTTAGCAGGTGCAAAACAGGTCTAAAGACTCAATCCTGTCTTCATATACTTGGGCACGCTGCCTTTTGTGTGTCATAAAATCAGCTACTCTGTATGAGCACAATAGATAATATTACTGGTATGTATGTCCATGTATCTCCGTGCAGGATCACGCCCTACACTTAGATGAGACTCAAGCAAATACTCAACTATAAAAACATAAACACCATAGCCACCCTTTGAATACAGACATGCATTTGAGAATGTAAATTATCAAAACAATACCAGAGACGAACACACATTATCCTAGCACTTTGTTTACACCTCCTGCCACCCCGCTTTAAAAATGCAATATTCCCGCCCCCCCATGTCTTTGTATGGAAATATTTGGATCTTTTTAAAAAAATTCAGATCAGACCTTGAGAGCAGTACTTTAATGTACAGACACTGCACGATGCATAATGTAAAACTGAACAGTGGACAGTGCTATACTAACTTAGTAACTAACAGACCGAAATAGGTCAGAACCAAAGACTGAACTTTCTAATGATCAGAAGGATGCATTTGGCATCTTTATTTCCTTCTCCATTATTTGTAATTCTTGCCTACTCAAAACACATATTTCAAATTCTCTATAAATTTATCAGAACTAGAATCTCTAACAAGGGATCCACATAGTTTTGTCTTCTTCAGTATGATATTTGCTACATATGCTTTTCTTCTGTACAAATCACCTCTGTAAATGAGATGCTTCATTTGAAGGTCTTTTTGTAGTTTGAAAGGTACTTTATCTATCGGGGTATTTATCTATTTAAGAAATATTTTCAGGAACGCACATGGTTACACTGAAAAATAAACAAGTATATAGAATATGTATATCTACACAAACTAAAAAGGATAGTCTGATAATTGATTGGGGGAGGATCTTACTGACAAATGATTATCCATTTCCTGCTTGATAAATATAAAATTAGTCAAGCAATTTTTTACATAATCTATTTTATATACTTTACATGTCGTGATAGCATATTCCTTATAGTAGCAGTGCTAAAGTACTTGTAAGAATCCTGGTCCTCTTCCCTCTTGTATTTCTCTGTGAGAAAAGGCTTTCCTTTTACACATTTACTTGTTTAAATCCATCAGTTCTTACTTCATCAAGATAGTTTAAATCCATCCCTTCTTATTTTATAAAATATTGCTTACCTATGATGCTGAAAATTGGCCATTGTCCTGAGAAAGTTTCATATAAAGAGAACAATTGGTCAAAATTTTAGGATTAAACAAGTAATAAAGAAATATACAGAACAGTGTATCTTCTTTACCGTTGTTCAAAGCAGAAAAGCTGGTTTGCATAAAAAATGTTTACAATATAAACATTGGAAAAACTAATTTGTGATATTTCTACAATTAGGTTCATTAAATGATGCCTTCCTGACACATAATAGGCCTGATTCCACGCTTACATAAACAAGCGAAAATGTGTGGAGTGTAACTCCACAGAAATGAATACAATTACACTGGTATGAGATCCGAATCAAGAACAAGGATTTGGGATTTTTAGAGAAAGCAGCATTTTCAGAGACCATTTTCAAAGATGCAACATGATCAAAGGGGAAGCAGCTACACAATATGAATGTTTTCCTTTAGTTTTGTTTTGATATGCTTGTGAAAGTTTGCTGTATTGACTGTTATGGAGACTAATGTGTATTCCATCTTATTTATCTCAGGAAAGGTACAGTATAATTAGTAGTAGTGCAATCTTCCACACACTGCCCTAATAATAATTTTCAAATGTCCATCAGTTCTGGTTGTCTTGATATATGATGGCCAACATATAACCAGCTGAGCACCCAAAAAAAGGTGTGTGCAGAATTTTGAACTGTGCTTCAACTATGTTCCAGAGAGACCACCTCAGAAGTGCCCCTTTTCATGCCCCTTCATTTCTTGGCCCTTCTGTTGAGGCTTGCCGCAGGTAGGGGACATCTGTGAGGTGGACATTTGCCTGCTATGAAATATAGTCAAATAGAAAAACAAGCTGTAGTGGCAGGCAAAATTTAGGATCCAGTCCTGCAGTTTTGATGCAAACACTACTTCCATTGTAGTCTATAAGAGTTTTATATGTGTAAAGCCTACTGGACTTGAATCCTCTGAATTTAGCTCATCATCAAATGAAGTAGTAGGGTAAACCATACAGAACAACTTTATATTATATTTTTATTATGGTGGTAGTTTTCAATTAGTGTTATCTAAGACAACCGTTCAGTCTTTGGCATATATCTCGTCCAACTTTCTTGTGGATCAGAATAAAATCCAGACGGAAGCTGAATTGGAGTTTAGTTCTGCATCAATAACCTTAGGGTCATATGCGTTGGTCTGTCTTCCCTTGATAATTATAACTTATGAACATACTAATACTAGAGCCTGATTCACCACGGCATGACTCCAGTTTTACAGTGCTGTAATTCTGTTGAAATCAATGGCGTTACACTGGTGTAAAATGAGTAGCACAGTGATGAATCAATCCTTTAAGTTTGAGACCACTTGTGATTTGTTATGGTTGTGGCCTTTAGCCCGGCTACATGAGGTAAAGATTCCAATCCTCCATTTATGTCAGGAGTCCTCTCAATATTCCTTTTTACTGGTTATAAAATCTCCATCTCTTGATTGTCGAAGAAGAAATATCCCAATTTCCTTTTCTGGAAGGCTGAGAAAAAATTGGGCTATATCTGAACTAGTCACCATTCTTAGGATGCATTTTATAAAGGTGTTGACAGGCCAGCAGAGGGACATACAATGCAGTATGCATATAACAGTCATGCTTTTGTGGGATATCATAACAGTGCAACAAACTTATAACCAAAATAAGTCACGCTCGACACCCCAATAACAGAGTTCAGACAGGATCTTTTGCTTTATCTTTTCTTTTCCTGTTAGCTTTTATGCTTTTGAGACCTGGAAACTCTGGTTAAGATCAAGACGGGTAGAGTTTAACCTCCCCACCCTACTCCATACACTCCTACCAATCACAAATAGAAAAGGGAAAAAATGACAGGTATTTGTTACCTTTTTGTTTTGGATATATCAGCCTTCACGCACCATTATCAGGTATCTCCACAGTAATGGATCAATCATAGCGTCTGTCCATCTGTTCTGAGTTATCCACCCCTTTAATGTATTAATAAATGTGTCTGATTGCAGTGGGAAAGGTTCCAGGAATCTTTGTAGCTGTCTATATTAGTCCTAGAGAAGAAGCCAAAATGCAGATGTTTTTTATGAGACAAAGAAATTCTCCATTAATAATTGTATTATATCATATTTTAGGATCTGGGGCACAGAAGCAGATACTAATGGCTCTAAGAACCAAATATTGTGGCATTTGTGTAGCCCTAAAAGAAAACAGAGGGAAAGGACCAACACTCTGGTAAAACACAGAAACCTCATTTTTGTTTTAATGGCTCACCTTGTGTTCGTTCCTTTTTAGCTCTCCTGTAATAAACTTTCAACGTTGATGAGTTATGGATGTGAAGAAACCAGGGGCCTGTTTTTTGTCTCAGGGTGCACGTTTGCCGCTTTGCCATTCTTTTACATTTTCATTCTTCATGCTGATGAGTCAGTGCAGATTTATATTACCATGTTATTATGGATAGTATAGACTGAGTCTCCTTGAAAGTAATGGCATGTGATTGCTTACCCCATTACTTTCAATGGGACTAAGTCTATGTCATCCTTAGGGACTCAATCCCATTGAAAGTAATAGTCTGAGACTGCCCACATCGTTACTGTGCTTTAAATTGGATTGAATTTATACTGATCTGCAGAGGCCTGCCACAAAAGTCTCATTTTTAAGACATAAACTTGATAAAAGTTTTGTGTTAGTGTTTGGAAAGTTTAACAGCTGGTTTGAAAAGTGTGTTTGTAATATTAAAAAGATTATTTTTATATTGTTCAAACTCTTTAACATTTGCCCCTTAACTGTTAAAGAAACCCCTAGAGGAGCACTTTTAGTGAAGTTATTTCCTCTCCCTTAATTCTTCCTTTAATATTTTTTCTAGTTCTTTTTAGAAAAGATGCTTTTGTCACTTTTGCTTGGTACTTTTGCATAGAACTCAAATAGTTAGTGTCGGTGATGCTTCATTTTCTCAAACCTTTGGAATATCTCCTTTTTAATGCACATAAATAATAATGGATTACTTGGAAGGAAATTATCCATTGTTCCTACCTACACATGACACCATTTAATCCTGTTAGCATAAAGTACATGCCTGGTGAAAACATTCCATTTATGCAAAAATAAATGTATTTTTTGTGTTGCAACCCTTTCTCTGAATCTGTTGTTATAGATTTGCTAAGTTTATTTGGAACAAGTGCTTTATTTATTCCTTTATTAATGTTAGGTGCTAATATTGCTTTGGAAACTCACAGTGCATTTATATACTTTTATACTGCCACCAAATGAAACAAGATAGAAATGAAATCCATTCCGGAAAGATTAATGTTATGATGATAATGCACTGGGTGAAACAGAAAGAGTAAAACTCTGATTTTACTTAAAGCTGTGTTTAGTCCTAAGAAAAGGAAAAGTTGATGGATGAAATGAGCATTTTTAGTTTAGGATTCAAAGAGGAGTACATGTGTCTTTTGTGTATATATACACAAACAGTATCATAGAAGAGCCCGGTATATCTCTGTAATATATATTCCAAGCACTTCTACCAAATGCATGCTTTAGAATAAAATATACTGTACCTACCTTATTTTATCTGTAATGCGTCATACAATATCATACAAGAAATGCACCTATCTTTTTAGGTAATCACCATGACATAATTCATTTCAGAACAGATCACAGCCCCACAGCTGTTGCAAGTGATTTATTAATTGAATCAGCAGTATTTCATACACACTCATATTTATTAAAACCCTTCAGAAGCATTCAAACACATTCCAGTCCTATGGAATGAATGAAAAACATGCCTTTAAGGGGTAGTATGTACTTTGGTTTATGCTTATTAGAGAAATTGCTATATGGACAAGTGTCATAGCTAGTCATGAGTCACTGTAACAGAAGAAAATGAAATATGCACACAACCACATACGAAAGGCATATTATATACTTTCTCTCATGTATAATAATAGTAATATTCCCTCATGCAATCTCATATATAATGTGTATGTGCATATTATGTATAGATCGTGTGTATGTATGAATTTTGTATATACACACATCTATACGTTTGTATCTCTATATATTCCTCTGTATGCTAGCTATACATTATTATTACCTTTATTATTTTTCATTTATTACTGCAGTAATGCCCAGCATTCTGGATGAGGATTAGGGCTCCATTGTGTTAGGTATAGAATAAACACACATGAAGAATCAGTTCCTGCTCTGCTGCAAGAAGACAAGTGATAAACAAATGGTGTGAGAAGAGGGATTCAATTAGATATATTTATTTTTATATGTTTGCGGTTTTGTTGCCACCATGTGGGCCTCAGGATATGAAAGACACATGGTGTGTGAGGTAATATCTTTTATTGGACTAACTTCTGTTGGTGAAAAGGACAAATTTTCAAGCTTCATAAGAGCTCTTCTTCAGAATTGGGAAGGCAACCAGAGTGTCTAAGATGTTTGGACAGATTGTTAAGTGTAAGGGGATCATATGTGTTGTAGGAGACCACTTAAATATACATTGCATTTAAAAATATTAAAATATTAGATGAAGTAATATCCCCAGTTAACCCCATCTGCTCTTCAATATAATCATAATTAATTACCGTAGGTGATTTCTTACAAGTGTTGTGGCAAAGAGAGATCTTGAAGAGGGATTTGAAGGAGAGGTTAGTGGTCCTACAGATCAGCCCAGGAGCTGGCGTAGATTCAAAATTGTGGAGGCAGCAGGTGATGCAATAAGAGGTGACAACAGATAAGCAAGCAGGGATAGAGTTGTGAAGGGCCATCAAGGAGAGGACAAGAAGCTTGAATTTGATATGGTGATACAGGGGGAGCCAGTGGAGGGATTCAAAGAAGCAGAGTTGGGAGGATGTGTTCAGAATAATGAGGAAATGGGACTTTAGTAGCGTGTTTTGAAAGGGTTATGGTGGTAGAGTTATAATTTTCCATGCAAAATAGAGTTCTGGGAGGGATATAAAACCTCATACTTAAGGCTTTAAGCCAATCTCTAACTATTAAGGACTAGGATGAGACCTTCATGAGGGGCATATTATTTCACACCTGTCTATTGTGAGGTTTCTTATACCCTCCATTGAAGCTTCTGGTGCTGACTACTGTCAGAGACAGGACACTGAGTACATAGACCATGAGTCTGATCTGATATGTCAGTTTCTATATTCCTGTGATTGGAGAGGGGCAGTATTGGTCTATCAATGATAACGGCTTTAATAAAATTTCAGCAGTATCAAAAATGGTTATAAACCAGAATAAAAACCTCTTCTTTATGTCATCCCTACCCCAGTGAAACCACCACAAATTCCTCTCCCCTACACTAGGCGCACTGCTTAGCTCCATGACCCTAGCCAGGAGTGCCTCTGCCCTCTGACCTGGCCCTCTTCCTCTACTGTCTTTCTGCAAATCTGTCCCTCAGATTTAAACATTTTAGCTCTTTTGGTGATTCATGTTTTTGATCAATTAATTGCTGAGACCCATTTCAAAAATTCATAGGAACTTAGATGTTTAGCTACGAATATTTGCCAAAATTTGGTCTGTAATATTAGAAGCCATTTCTGAAATCTGGGCTCTAACGTCCAAGGCCAAGATTTTCAGAAATGACAAGTGACTTTTTTTGACTACTTCCATTTTTGGGTGCTCAACCTCAAGTAAATTCATTTAAAGAGGCCTGATTTTCTAAAAGTGATTAGTATCCACCCTCTAAAAATTAGGGTCCTTAATGATGTCTCAAGTTGGGCACCTACAGATTGGGGCATCCCAAATCACAGGTCACTTTGAAAAAAATCTTGACCCAGAGCTGCATGCATTAATCTATAATGCTGAAGACATTTTTCCTACTAGAGATCATGTTTTCAACCCAAATGAAAATACTGTGGTTTACTCTGTGAAGTAGAAATTCCAGTGTGTGTATCATTATTATCTATTTATGTATTTCTGCCCTAAATATTCTGCAGCTTCACTTACTCTCTATTTAGGCTGTCCTGTTTAAACTCATAGGGACAAACGATTCTTTCAACCTACAGACAAAGCTACATCTGTGATAGCAGTAATCGCTGGATAGACGTGGTCCTTTGGGGCCAGATTCTGCCAGTCTTATTCATGTTCTGTAGCACCTTACTCCAAACATAGTCCTATTGAAATCAATAGCCCAATGTGAATAAGAATTTCAAATCATAACCCTTTGTTTTCATTCAGAATATTTTTGGGTACAAGCCCATTTCTTCTACCATAAGACTGATTAAAAGAGTGTTTTGCTTATGTGTATTTTTATTTATTTTTCCCCAGTTTGATATCTGAGCATGTAAGCATTCCTTTTGCCAGCAACTAGTTAATTCCTCTGCTCCAGCTTTTCTCTTTTGTAGCACGTGACCCTGACTCAAATAATCACTAGAGAGGAAGGATGGCCCACTGGTGCCATCCTGGGACTGGGGAATCCCAGGTTCAGTTCTCTGCTCTGCCACAGACATCCTTTGTGACCTTGGCCAAGTCACTTAGCCTTTCTGTGCCTAAGTTCCCCATCTGAAAAATGGGGATAATAACACAGATCCTGCCTCACAGGGGTATTGTTGGATGTTCAGATGCTATGCTGATGGGGTCCATATAGGAAGCTAAGATAGATAACCACTCATTAGTTTCTGGTCCCAAACAATAGGCTAGCATGGACAGCAAGGAGTATTAAACTGCTCTTGATGTCTTGGCCATTTGGATTGTGTCCAGGAGAGATGACCCCCAAATGCCAAATCTGAACTTTCCTGAAGTACATGGTGTTTGGATCTAGGATTTTGGTTCTGACTCATCTTTTGTTCAGCTCTGGGGTTGAATAGTAACTCACTGTGGAAATAACATTTCAGGCTGCAGCCTGAGGGGCAAATCCATTAACCAGCACCCAGCCTGAGTTCTTGGGCTGAGCACTGGGGTGATTCTACAGTAGGAAGGAATTCTTCCCCATTCAGACTGCAAAGCTTGTTTGCAGTTGCCAATACCACACTGAATCTACAATAGACCCTGTAGCCCCTTCAATGATGGGAAGCTTAGCAACAGATTTCTCCCCTCTAATAACAGATCTTTTGTATCATCATGGCTGATGTCCTTCATATTGTGGCTAGTAGGTGCCTGGTATATTTTTTAAATTCCTGTATCTCTTAGGGGGCTACTAGACCATTCGAAGATAGGCATATACCATGTTGCACTGCAGAAACCCCAATCTGACTGTGGTCCCCTATGATTCACTCTAGCATCCATGCCTTTGAACTAAAACTGCCCCCTTCCTTCATTTTTAGCTTGGGACAAAATTATGGTATCATGATATTGTAGCGTACATTTTGCTGTTTGCTTATTACTGTGAGGTTATAGTGTGTCATCATGTAACATTGGGATGTAACATCATGTCATGACAATGTAACACAAATACAAGCCAATACTTCTTGGAAAATAATAATCTGAAACATAGATATGTAATTGGATGGAGAATCCTGAAAGCAGTGACAGTTAAAATGGGAAGCAGAGTAGAAGTATTCAGAAATTGTAGGAAGTTCAGAGCAGAGCAACACAAATGGTTAGGTAGCTGGAGGGATTGAACTAAGAGAAAAGATAATGGCCCTGATTCTCATTTACACTAATGCCACTTTACAACATTCTAGCAATGTAAAGAGGGTGTAGTTGTAATTTATGCCCTTCACACTGCCATTGCATTGTATAGTGGCCTTAGGATAACTGAGAAGTGGGCCCAAAAAGTGCTAAGCATTTATAGCTTGGGTAAGTGATGTGAACCCTGGGAGATGGATAAAGTCTACAAATATTTGCAGACTGTGAACTCCACAGGCCTCATTTTCCTCCTTAGAACAAGTGTATCTAAGTTAACTTGCATGGAAGTTTACTCCAATCTTGCAGTGGGAGAGGTAGAAGGAGAAGAATTACTTAATGTAAAAGAAGGGGTATAACTGGAAGTAATGGGATAACACTGCGAAAGGGGAACAACAAAAGGTTGAACTCCCTGAAGGTGATGTCTAATATCCTGTAAAATAATTTCCTAAGGGCAGCAGTGGAAGCCCCACGCCTTTTATATTTAAAACTAGACCGAAGAAAACATCGGTAAGTGAACAATCCTTAGGGACCAATCCTGCACTGACAGGTTGATGGACCATAGTGCTACACTGACTGAGGCTTCTCCTGAGGCCTGACCCCTTTTCTCCAGTTCCACTCATCATACTACAGGGGGCACACAAACCCCTGAAGGATGTGTTACTATATGGCACATGGGCCAACTGTAGGGTTGATTGAAAATTTTCAGTTGAAACTGTTTCTTGATGGAAATTGGGTTTTCAACTAAATATTTTGGTATTTCATCCAAAGAGTTTTATGCTGAAACCAGAAAAATCTCCATGATACACCATGGCAAAAGACATCTATGACACACTTTCTTCCCTCACCAAATGAGGAGAAAATGGCACATCATAGAAGATGTAGTGTGGCCAGAGAACCTGGCCTGTAGATGAGAATGGGAGCATAAGGCACCCAAACGACAACTTCCATGAGGTACTACAGCACCCTTTTAAATCTAAATATTCTGGATTTCAGCCAAAGTATTTGGGTTTCTTGATATTTCACTGAAAAGTCAAGATTTCCTGCAGAACATTTTGATGAAAATGAAAACATGATTTTGTTGACATTTTTAGGGGGGGGGAGTGAGTGTGGGGGGGTATTTTCTGACCACCATTAGCCAACCAACTCTGGGACCCTGCAGGTGCTCTACATGCAGAACTGTTAAGAAGGGGGCTGTGGGAAGTGGATGGAGAACTCATGGATACGATCTCTGCATCACACTGATAGCCCTATGCAGATCCTGGATCCTTTCCTCTACTCTGCTTGGAACATGGAGATCTCTCAGTTTCTAAGGTGGCATTAACCTTGTGCTGCAGCCATGCGAAAAGACAGAGGGGGAGGTCCCTAACCTTATGTGAAGTAAAATATAACTTTATGTTGGCAGGAGTAGAGGGTGGGTTGGATTGATCTTCTGGAGCAGAGAGATTAAAGTTGTCTTTCGGCAGTATTGGCCTGACACTGCACTCCTGGATGACAGTTGTCAGATGGGATATTCTAATGGCGGATGTGTGCTCATGCAGTCATGTGAGTTGTTAATCATCCTTACATTATCCCCAAGTGCTAATGGAGATGAGTCATGTATAGATCTGAGGGAGTAGATTGGCAGCAACATAGGCATTATGTGGTTACCCCTGAATGGTGTTCTTTCCTTGGATCCTCAGTAGGACTTCACATGTGTGGAATCCAGATGGGATGCACACCTCCAGTAGGTCCAATGCCATTCATAGATTTTAAGGCTATAAGGGACCATTGTAATCATCTAGTCCAGGGGTTGGCAACGTTCGGCACGCGGCTCGCCAGGGTAAGCACCCTAGTGGGCTGGGCCAGTTTATTTACCTGCTGACGCAGCAGGTTCGGCTGATCGTGGCCCCCACTCGCCGCGATTCACCGTCCTGGGCCGAGGGATATGCTGGCCGCGGCTTCCCGCCGCCCCCATTGGTCCAGGACGGTGAACCATGGCAAGTGGGGGCCGTGATCGGCCGAACCTGCCGTGTCAGCAGGTAAATAAACTGGCCCGGCCTGCTAGGGTGCTTCCCCTGGCAAGCCGCGTGCCGAACGTTGCCGACCCCTGATCTAGTCTGACCTTTTGTATTACACAAGTCATAGAGTTTCACCATGTAATTCCTGTGGAGGAGAGAGTTATTCTTCCTTGGTATACAAGTGAAAACTATCAAGCTCATTAACTTGTGGAAGTTGTGGTGGAACTAGAGCATATCTTTTAGAAAGCCATCTAATTAAAGACTCCAAGTGATGATGAATTTACCATTTCCTCTGGTAATCTGTTCCAATGTCTATTTACCTTCAGTGTTATAAAGTGGCATCCTATTTCTAATTTGAATTTTTGCAACTATAACCTCCAGCCATTTGATTTGGTCCTACTGTGAACGTAAGTTTCACTTGTCTAAGCCAGGATTTTGGTTGTTCTCGTGTCAGGATAGTAACATTCTCTTCTAGACAGTCAATGAATCCTTGGCCTGATCCCATTATTGACCTTCTAGTGTTTCCTTTCAGAGATCCAATCCTTGACCCTGTTATGGACTTCTGGAAAGCTCATTATTGGGTTGTGTCTAGCTGAGGGAATAACTTTCAATGAATAATTTATTCAGTGAATGTGTCCTCTTTTTCTGCATATAGGATATCCCCATTCAGATTGTGATTTCCTCAAATGTGTTTCTTGTTTGCATGTATTTGACTAATATTGTTTTAATCTCCCTCCCACCCCCCATGGTTTTACTGTGAATATTTTAAAATCAAGCTTGGTTACATATAACTGGTTGGATAAGTCACATAGTATTATTTGTGTTCTTTGATTGTATAAGACCACATGCACTCCTGGCATGAATATATGCACAGGTGAATTTATGATTCCACAAATACTTATGCATGTGGCAAGTAACTTTTACCATTTAAACACAATCAATCAAATGTTTGTGGAAAGTGAGCCCCAAAATGTGTGAACATAGCAAAACAAATTTGTGTAAAAAGTTGAACAAATATTCACATAAATTGAATTGTGCTCTAATTGTGAGTCAGTGAATTGCAATAGAGTACAGCTAACTATACTTAATTTACATACCACATCCTCTGAGTGAAAATGCCTAAAAAGTTATTTTTTAAAATTAACTTCAGAAGAATTCTTTGATCTAAAGTTATCTGATGACATGGATGTACCCCAGAACCACAATTTGAATGATATTGCAATTGTTCATATCAGATCAAAACTGTAGAAATTGTTATATATGGCTCCAATTTAGAAAAGCATGCAAGGGAAATGCTTAATGTTAAGCATGAGCTTAAGTCTTATTGGAGTCAATGGTACAAAAGCACATGCTTAAAATTTAAGTGCTTTCCTGAATCAAAGTCTTCAGTGGAATCACGTCCTAAAAGGACACTAAGAGCTAATAATCTAGGATGTATATAGCAAAACCATATAACAAGCAAACAGCAATACACAGCATTCACGTCACATCTTAAGATTTTCAACTTTAACAGTGTATTTATCATACACTTCGTAACTCAGTAATGCATAATTGGTGTTTAAATAATATATTGAGGTGACAGATGTCATAAACACATATGAAACGGATGTAGTAAAACGAAGCAAATTTTGAGATGGGGTTTCAATTACAATGCTTTTTTGTTGTTTTTGTTGCTGATTTTTATATATGATCCATGGAAATTTTAAATTAAGGCAGGTGTCACTTTTAATTTATTGTTAGGTGGAAAGCACACTTATTTTGTACTCAGAGGATTTATTCAACTTAACTCTGTAATTGCTAGCAATATACAAGCTCATTATATTACAATTTAGTGCATTTAGCACCAGCTGTTATGGAGTTAATGGCAGAGCCAGTAGAAAATGATATATAGCACATAATATATTTAACATGGACATGATAATAACATTAAAAACACACCTTCTTTGAATCCACATATATGTTAATTTTAAAGTATTGTGCAGTTATTTATCAGTGCAATATTTTAAAGGAAAGCTGAGTTGCCTTACAAACTGTGTTATTTGATAAAATGTGAAACCTTACATCCAAAATACCCTTAAATACCATGTGACATATTTATTCTGTAATACGCTAGAATAATTATCTTATAATAGGACATAGTTCTGGCTATATCTATCCATATGTAGTAGTTATGGTTATATCACAATAGGAAAGTTGCAATTCTTTTAACTTTTGACCAGGACTTGTGAGTGATGTGTGGAAAATTGTTGAATGTGCTTCTTGGTGTATTAAAGTATGATCTGTGAATCATTATTACTCTTTTTGTGTGAGATACAAATAAGTAGACAAACCCTTCTAATACACCTAAAGGGGGTACAATTCTGATAGGGGAAAAGTCGGATAAGAAAATAAACTTCTATTAACTTTCACAAATGTTCAGTGAGAAAAAGTGGAAGTAAAGAACTGGTCCATTCCCCATAGAGGGAGCCCCGTTGAGGTGGATGAGAGAGAGACTTTTCAGGATCGAATCCCAAGTACGTACAAGTTACTGTAATACAAATTGTGCAGATCCATCTTCATGTTTACACTGTCTATAAAGAGTAGTTGTCATGGCAACACAGCATCATTTTGAATATATTTCAATATGAGGACTAGAGATTAAGAATCCTGTTTCTAAAACACTTGTACCCATTTGTACACTTGTGACATAAGCAAATTACTCTTAGGGAACATGAGAAGTCTCTATTTTTCTAGTATTCATAGAATGCATATTCTTTTTGTCATATGGATTAAATTCAAAATAGTTCTCCCAAAATGAATAACTTTTTTCTGAGGTGAACAAGATTAGAAAAAAAGGAGAGAGAAGGTATTCTTATTTTTTACAAGTATTAACATAAGTATGAATTTATTTGTTTTGACAAAGGTAAACTCAGATGTTTTTGAAAATATGACATATACAAAGCAGTTGTGCTAGTAGCAGATGTCCTCTTCAATGCTGATCCATCCTGTTTGTCTAATCTTCACATTTATTTACACTATTCTATGATATCTGAGGTCCTGAATCAGGAAAGAATTTAAACATATGCTTAGGTTCATCCTTATTCAGGAGAACATTTATGTGTGTTAACTTTAGGTATGGGCTTCGGTTCCATTCAGCGACTCCAGTGGGACCTATGTCTGAAGTGCCATCCTGAAGCAGGGTCTGAGTACCTTACAGAAAGCAAAATCTTTCATGTTTTAGTGTTATTCCTTCTTTCTCTGAGCAAGTGGTAAAAGGTTCTTCATCTTGTTTTCCTTCAGCAGGATCTCTTGATTGGGATATTTTCCCCCCCTTTCTTTCCCCTCTTTGTCTTTCCCTCCCAACACCTAGGAGGTATTTGAAGTACAGTAAAGAGATGGGTCTTATATATTATCCTTAATGTGGGAAGATTTGTATCCCTTCTAATACTTTGGGATGGCTCAGCTGTGAACAAAGTTCTATCCTCCCCTTTCTTCACAAATGCCTCTTACTGAAAAGTTGCATTGTTCCTCATGAATGCATTTGTGGTATTGCCAACTCCAAGCGTTCAAAAATCATGAGTCAAGCCCAACAGACATCAGATTTTTTAAAAAGAGTACATTTGGTATGCTGTTTATTTGCCTTCTGTTTTTTGAGTCTTTAGCGTGTACTCAGGTCACATTTTCAACCTTTTTGTGCAATCACAAGGTCTAGAAACTTACTTTATATTTTTATCTAAAAGTTGAGATTCTAATGTAATTCCATTAGTCCTTGAAACTGGGAGAAGAACATCCGATGTTGTGTGCTTGTGACAGAATTGTAAGACTTGCAGTATCACCAACACCTAACTTTCAAAAATCATGCGTCAGGCCCCAAAAATCATGAGATTGTCTTTAAAATGATGGTTCTTTTTATTTGTCTTCTGGTTTCTGAGCTTTTAGGCTACACTGGAGTCACATTTTCAAGCTTTTCTAGGGTAGAAACTTACATTAAAAAAAGTAGGCAGCTGGGGTCTCTGGTAACCACCTGACTCCAGTAGCAGGGCCTTAAAGAAACCCCCCAAATATTGTGGGACTGCATTTGTTATAGTAAGTCCTGGTCACTGAGGCCAAGACAGTTCCTAGAGTAGACTTGACTTACCTCATCGTGGGCTTTGGCGATCAAGACTTGGACTTTGAATTTGGTTCAGTATACAGTGGGGAGCTGGTGTGGTTCCTGGAGTTCTGGGACGATGTGTTTGCATCAACTTGTCTTGCTTAGCAGACAGGCTGCCACTCTCAGTACAAGCGGTAGCTTTTTAGTACATAATTCTTATATGAAGAAGTTTGCAGTGCATAAAATCATATTACCAGATTAAAAAAAAATTCCTCACCAGACATTGGGGGGTTCAGTTTGGCTTCTGCTAAAACAGATTTTATCTATTTTAATTAGCTTAAAGCATGTTTTCATTTATCATATTGTGCTGAGTACATCTAGTACTGGAGGTCTGAAGAACATGATATGATATTCACTTAGGTTAAAACAATGAAAAGCTAATTAGATACAGTGAAATAACTATAATATATTAATATTTATGTTTTATATTATGTAGGTTATGGAAGTTAGGTTAATATAAAATGGTGCTTAATAGAATTGCAAGTGCTGTCTGATGACACTTTCATACAGTGTTCAGGGCACTGAAAAGAGATTTTGCTAGAAATCCAAGAAATCTGCATTACAATAGAATGTTTCCTGCTGTGAGGGATCAGGCAATACAGGGGAAAAAAGCCCCCAACATTTTAGTGCCATTCCCTGTTGTTTACATAGGAATGTTATTCCTTTCATATTCTAGTTCACTTGGAAAAGTGCTTGTCAGTAATGCAGAATGACGTATTTTTATGTCTATTAATGCATACAATTATTTTATTGTTATTATTTGGAGATGACAGGAGATCTTTATATAAAGGTGGATCCTGCACCATTGAAGTCCATGGGAGTTTTGCTATTAGCTACATTGGGAGGAGGATCAGAGCCTTATATTCAGTGGGCTAAATTATTGCTGGCAGATGTAAGAACTTGGTCCATGGTATCCTTTTCTATGGGAGAGTGTTCCAGGGTTGAAGTTCATTCCACTCATATAAATTATAGCATTCAGGTTCTGTACCAGTAGAGCATAGAAGTCTTGGTGAGTTGTGGGGTGAAATCAAGTCCCCAGACTCAGGCCACAATTTTGCTTATAAACTAGAAAAGCAGCCACAGTTCCTCTGGGCTACTAGCATGGGGTGTTGGGGCAATGGGATCTGCATAGCTGTTTGAGATCTGTGGTCCCTCCTCTAGCCTCCCCCCTTGTGGCTTTCCACATCACAGATAGAAGGCCAGCACCATACTCGTCACTTGGGGTTGTGCAGAAATCTACTCTCCCTACAGTCCCCCCATCACAGCCCATATGGAGGCATAAGCAGTGCCGAGGACCTCGCGCTGGCCCACTGCACTATGAGTCACTTTCTCCCTCTGATACTAACCCTGGTTACCAGTCTGTGGATGGAATCACTGTCCCCTATTTGAGTTGCTACATGTCATTGGTTTATATATTCCTACTCTCCCAGATTACTGAAAGTTAAATTGGCCAGTGTTTGCAAATGCTTAATCCAGAAATTGGATTTAGCAAAATTCAAATTAATTGGTGGTCATTTCATCTAATTACCCTGTCCTCAGAGTCTATCTTACTCATTGGAATTTACATACAATGAAAGCGTAGAAAATTATTTATTATTATTATTATTATTACTATTTATTTTAAAGAGCATTAAGATTTTCGCCCCCAAATGGCATTTCTACAAGTAAGGGGCAGGATTCTGACTTCAGAATTTTCGTTTGCCTGTAAGAATTCAGCTTTTGATAGTTTTAGTTTGCTGGGACTGTGACTATGTTTATGTATAAATGGATTCATTGCTATTCATATTTGCCAATTCTTGAGCAATTCATGGACCTTTTATAAAATGTTGTATTCCTCTGAAGAAGTAGCATCTTTCAGTAAATATGTGGAAGCTAAAAGTGGGGATAGTTCCCACAATTCTTGTTTGAAAAGCACAGAGAAAAGAACAGAGTACACACACAAGCATCTCTGAGACCTTTTGGTCTGCCTCAAATCTCAGGAGCCTGTACCTCTATGTCATACCCTATCAGTGAGGTACAAAAGTATTTTAATTTTTGGCATGCGGATGATCTTACCAAGTGATGATAAAGATTTAGATCTTAACTATTATATTCTAAGCAGGTTACTAGCAAGTCTTTGTGAATTGGGTATATATTAAATTGTCAACCTGCCAGCACATATCCATTTGATGTTCCACTGGCATTTCTGCTGTATAAGCAAATGTTTGGTATGTTGTGCTTTCAGTGATTATGATTTTAAATTGTTTTTTTTAAATATTTTTTTAAAACGGGTTATAGGATTATTTAACTTTTCCTGATTTTTTGTTTTTCTGAATAGTGTTAAAATAATGATATTCAATAAAATAGTAGAGCCTTTGAAGCACAATACTTTTATTTTTTCTTAAATACACTAACTAGTTTACTTAATAATACAACACAGTTTGAATTAGTTAAAAATGTGTTAAAATTTCCATGCTGTTTTAAACTTTCACGCACTATAGCACTGAAGCTCTCAAATATGCCGTTATGTAGTATCAAATTTTATACTTATCCAGAGCAGATTTTACATATTTATATCATCCAAACAACTGTGTTGAATAATAATATTGCAACACCTTTCAGAAAAATAGGAAATCAGGAAAAGTATGTGTAAATAAACTATAAGTATACGTGCAATATATGTACACTGTCTGTGTATATATAATATTACACATGTACATGAACTGAACATTTCTTACAAATATTCAGATTATAATGTAATATATATAGTGCAATATAATATGTGTTATAAATATAGATACATATTCTGCTGTGGCTCTTGATGTTCTTAATCTGAGAGACAAATAAAATTTACAGCATATGGAGCTCAGTTCTGCTTAAAGTTATCAGGGTCAGGAGCTCATTTAGGACACTCGACGTGAGTCTTGTGGTTTGCTTATTGTGTGTCATATTTTGTATAATGGTCTATCAGGTCAGCACAAAAGTATATTTTAATATTTTTGATATCAGTGTCTGTTTTGCCTGAGAATAAGGACTGTATGATTTGGCCCTAAGTCTGTTAAAAATAAATTATATTTTTTGGTCTAATGTAAAATTAAAATGAATAAACATCATAAAGCTCATACCCATCCTAGTGGCTGTTTCAAAATTCCAGAGATGCGGCACAAGGGAATGACCATCATTGCAGTGGAAAATGTGCATAGCTATTTTCAACGGGGAATGAAGAGCAGAAATGGAAAAGTGAAATAACAATGGGCTGATTGCTTTCATTTTTTTTTTTTTTGTAGTTTAACATTGCATTAAAGAGAACAACCCGATTTTCTACATTTCCCCCCTATTTTCTTGTCATGGATATATTAGCATTACATGATGCATACTAATTATAAAGTTGGCTGTAACAAGAGTTCCTCTTGTGAATCCATTTAAGAACTGATTGTTTACTATCTTTTTCTGTAAGTATAAAATTTTAATTATGCCACTGACAGGAACTGTGCGTGATACAGTGCTCTACATTTATCACTGGGAGAGGGCCAGTTGCAGAGCTGTTTGACTTTGGAGAAATCCTGATGCGTTTGCAATGTTGAGCAGCAGGTGCCACATTATTATGTACAGAAAAGCAATTAGGAAGCATATTGGATGAATGGGGAGTGCATTAATATTAGCAAGTACATTTGTCAGTGGTTTTGATGCGAGTCTTTTTCTTTTCTTTATGCAACATTAAGATTGTGGCTCTCATAAATTCTCCCCTTAAATTGCCATCTGTTCCCTTGTCATGCAGTAGTGAGGTAGAGAAAAGTTTTCTTGACAAAATGAAAAGAATTTCTTTTATTTAAAGCAGAAGCAAAGGAGCTTATACAAAGTGGGAGAATTGTAGGTTATGTAATTGAGCTTTGCATGTGTTAAGTAATTACCTTTGAATGTAACATTAACTGTGGAACAGTTAGATTTTTCCCCAGATTTTATTTTTCAATCATTTAATGTAGTTTTAAAAATACAGTATCAAACAATTCAAACTAGATTACATTGGGTTCCTATCCTGCAGACCTTACTTATGCAAATACTTCAATGGGAGTTTTGCCTGAGCAAGGACTGCAGGCATAGTCCATTGTTCCATGGTCAGGCATATGTGAATATAGGAGACAATAGTCTCATGTTACCAGCGGGGAAAAATATGTCTGTCAGAATTTAGTTCCCATTTTGAAACAGGTAACATTGACTCTGATGGTGGTGTCAGCAGCAAACAGCTCAAAATCTTAAGGAAAGTTGTTGAACTCTCTGTGAAAAGCTTTGAAATGTTTCTTTTACATTAGGTTTTATTTTTATGGCAGCTTCTAAATTTCAGCTTATTTTCCTTGGAAGGAGATTTTGTTTGAGGAAAGACTGACATGTCTCTCCCCAAGACTATGGCTAGCCGAGGGTTTGGAAAAAAGAAAAGAAACATGGAAAACAATTGTAAAAAGCACGAAGCTAATTGGCACAAATATTGTGCTTTTCAAAGAGAGAAAACAGGGTAAAGTATTTCCTGATATCTCTAATTTATATAATTTATACATGTGCCTTTGTGGCAGAAAAGAGTGAAACAGTGGATACCACTGATATACCACTATGCCATCAGGGTTGCCAACCCTCCAGGATTGGCCTGGAGTCTCCCGGAATCAGCATCCATCTCTCGGTGACTACTGAAAGCAATCTGGGAGATTTTAATAGGATATTTTAAGAAAATTATATTATGTCATGTTGGAAAAAAAATCTGGAATAGCTTCAGTCAGAGTTGGCAACCCTGTATACTGTGGGTATCAGGTCTGTACACCACTCCATTCTTCTGGTTTCATACTGTTGGAAATCTGTTGACTGATGGATTTACACTGGTCTAAAACTGGAGTAACACAGTAGTGAATCAGGACCATTGTCCGAACTGGGCAGCAAGTTGTCATCTGGGTCCAATCTTCATATGCTCTTCAGTTTTGCGTTTGTGTCTGGCAGTTAGCCTCCGAAAACCAGTCCTACTTCTGAGCCATATCAGTAGTGGAGCTTTACATCTTTCCTCTTCTCCCCTTGAGCAAACTCTTCAAAGACCAAGGAGATCTGTTTTAGAGATAACTTGAACTAAAGAACTGGCAGCATGAGTTACAAGTGGCAGTAGCAGCAATTCCAATGATACTTTAGAGCCAGATTGTGAATCATCAGAATACAGTGTATCCCAGAAACTGATTAGGAGGTGGCCTTTGTTGTCAGGGGAGGACGGAGGAAGGAAGGGAGGGAGAAGGAATATGAGATTAACATAAACTAAAGACTCTTTAAAGAAGAACCTATAAAGGGAAAAAATATAAAAGCAAAGAGAGCAATGGGAGTTTCTGTTTCAGCAACTATGTACTCTCCTTAGAGTACAGCAAACCCCAACAGATTTTTAAATATCGGCTATCTGGGAACCCTTCCTATATTTACAGACATCCAAATCCAAGTCTACAGTATTTGCTCTCTGTGTAAGAGGAGCGATAGCCACCCAGAAGCAGTACACCCACAATGTCCTCCCCCCGTTGCACTCTGAATATGGATAGCGTTAAGCGCTCATTATCTTTTCATTCTTATTTTTCATTGTCTTCCTTTCTTGTATCTGCTCTTTCAGGGTTAAATTCACCTAGGTATGGAGGTTCCATGCATGTTCCCGCTGTATCACTTACGCTCTTGGCATCCCTCCATTGGATGGGATTAGTGTGAGCACGTGAGTGAAAGAGCCATTACACCTGTGCTCAGTGCAGACCAGGGCTCATTGCTGCTGACCCCAGACTGGTGTAGAGATCTATTGAGGGTGAATTTAGTAACATTTAACTAGTTTAAAGACAACACAGAGGGGCAGTAGCTACTATTTCAGATCGTGTGCATGGAGATTGGGCCCTTGCTTTCTTGGTCTTATGTATTTGAAGCATCTGTTAGTAATTATATCAGCCTCTCGCACAGGCTTCCTTATTCCATCTTTACTTTTGCCTTCACTTCATTCTGTAGCTTCTCCAGTTCTGTGATGTAACTGAAGCTTTAGTTACCTCGCTATGAGCCTCTTTTTTCCCGTCATATGAGAGAGACGAGCTTTTGAGCACCACAGAGTCCTTCTTCAAATCTTCAGGTTTTCCAGATGTTGGTTGTGTTTTAGAATAAAAATTTTGTATTTTTATTCCTTTGCGTCTCTGTTTCATTCTGTTTACAATAGACTATATTGTATATATAACTAAATCAGGGCATTTTATGGCTTGAATTCTGAACTATACCTTGATACCATGGACAAAGATAAAGTGATCATGTTGATTCTTTTAGATCTGTCAGCAATTTGTTGGTTTTTTTTAGCTAGTAATCAAGTGGTTCTGTTGACTTGCTTGTGGGCTTTAGCAAAGGTGGATGGAGTTACTCTTTAATGGCTTGGGTCTTAGCTTCCTGATGGCGTTTATGGGTAATTATTCCACTTCCCTATGAGTTCTCCCCTGCATGGTAACATTGGACTCTGTTGTCACCCCAGCTGCTCTAGATGTAAAGAAGGCCACTGAGAGAGTTACTGAGGAGACATGGGTTGTGATGCATTCATTAAGCTGATTACACACAGTTATGTATCCTCATATCTGACCCAGCTAGGGCAGTGGAACAAATAATGCAGTATCTGCATGAGCTTTAGACTTGGATGAAGGCTGGCAGGCTGCAACTTAATCAAGGCAAGACTGAGACAAGGTTGGTGAAATGGGAAGAGTTGTCCGAACTTGGTTGTGGCAGGAAGTGCTAAAGGTTGGTGGCAGTCCGAAGAGTTGTCTGAACTTACATTGGTGCCTGGGATGGGGGAAGCGTGAACACGTTTTGGAACCCTGTGGTGCAAGTAGCCCTTACCTAAGCAAGTATCTCCATTGACTTCAGGGATAAGAGTTTGCAGGATTGGACCCTAACTGTAGGACTTTGCTCCTTTTCTCATTCCACTTCCTACATATTGTGTAAGTTAGCAGACCTTGTTTTATTTGTTCCTTCTGTCTAGTTACTTTGTCTCATAAATATTTCTGTTTCCATCTCCTGACTAGGAGTCTGGTGGCACCTTAAAGACTAACAGATTTATTTGGGCATAAGCTTTCGTGGGTAAAAAACCCACGATGCATGAGTAAAAATTACAGATGCAGGCATTATATAATGACACATAAAGAGAAGGGGGTTACCTCACAAGTGGAGAACCAGTGTTGACAGGGCCAATTCAATCATAGATAACCCAATAATAGATGAGGAGGTGTCAATTCCAGGAGAGGCAAAGCTGCTTTTGTAATGAGCCAGCCACTCCTAGTCCCTTTTCAAGCCCAAATTAATGGTGTTAAATTTGCAAATGAATTTTAGTTCTGCTGTTACTCTTTGAAGTCTGTTTCTGAAGTTTTTTTGATCAAGTATAGCCTCTTTTAAATCTGTTGTAGAATGTCCAGGGAGATTGAAGTGTTTTCCTACTGGCTTTTGTATGTTACCATTCCTGATGTCCGATTTGTGTCCATTTATTTTTTTACGTAGGGACTGTCCTGTTTGGCCAATGTACATGGCAGACGGGCATTGCTGGCACATGATGGCATATATCACATTAGTAGATGTGCAGGTGAATGAGCCCTTGATGCTGTGGCTGATGTGTTTGTGTCCTCTGATGGTGTCACTAGAGTAGATATGGGGACAGAGCAGGCAACGAGGTTTGCTACAGGGATTAGCTGCTGGGTTAGTGTTTTTGTGGTCTGCTGTGTAGTTGCTGGTGAATATTTGCTTCAGGTTGGGAGGCTGTCTGTAAGAGAGGACTGGCCTACCTCCCAAGGTCTGTGAAAGTGAGGGATCTTTTTCCAGGATAGGTTGTAGATCGTTGATAATGTGCTGGAGAGGTTTTAGCTGGGGACTGTACGTGATGGCCAGTGGTGTTCTGTTATTTTCCTTGTTGGGCCTGTCCTGTAGTAGGTGATTTCTGGGTACCCGTCTCACTCTGTCAGTCTGTTTCCTTGCTTCCCCAGGTGGGTATTGTAGTTTTAAGAATGCTTGATAAAGATCTTGTAGGTGTTGGTCTCTGTCTGAGGGATTGGAGCAAATTCGGTTGTATCTTAGGGCTTGGCTGTAGACAATGGATCGTGTGATGTGTCTTGGATGGAAGCTGGAGGCATGTAGGTAAGTATAGCACTCAGTAGGTTTCTGGTATAGGGTGGTGTTTATGTGACCATCACATATTTGCACTGTAGTGTCCAGAAAGTGGATCTCTTGTGTGGACTGGTCCAGGCTGAGGTTGATGGTGGCGTGGAAATTGTTGAAATCCAGGTGGAATTCTTCAAGGGCCTCCTTTCCGTGGGTCTATATGATGAAGATGTCATCAATGTAGTGCAAGTAGAGAAGGTGCGCTATGGGACGAGAGCTGAGGAAGCGTTGTTCTAAGTCAGCCATAAAAATGTTGGCAGCTTTGCCTCTCCTGGAATTGACATCTCCTCATCTATTATTGTGAGTTGACTACATCCACCCTGATCGAATTGGCCCTGTCAACACTGGTTCTCCACTTGTGAGGTAACTCCCTTCTCCTCATGTGTCATTATATAATGCCTGCATCTGTAATTTTCACTCCATGCATCTGAAGAAGTGAGGTTTTTTTACCCATGAAAGCTTATTCCCAAATAAATCTGTTAGTCTTTAAGGTGCCACTGGACTCCTTGTTGTTTTTGTGGATACAGACTAACACGACTATCCCCTGATACATCTCCTGACTGTGGGCCGTAGTCAGAGAGAGATATTCGTATGCAAGGATATGGAACTGGGCCCAAAGTTGTTCTCTCTGGTGTGTAAGATTATATCAAATTCTTCCATTACCTTCCTTAGGCCTTTTATTATCTTTATGTTTGGGCCACAATAAGTCTACCTCAAAGGTTGTTTCTCCAAGGTGTCTTCAATCACTACCTAACCTTTACAGACACCATAAGGGTATTCCTTCTCCTTCTGTTCTATTTAATTTCTTCTAAACGGTGTGTATATCTCAGCATTTGACTCAGTTTTTTTATTCCTCTTCCAGTAAATAAAAACAAAATTCCCTCTGTGTGCACACACTCCTGTTGTTCTCTTTTAAAATATTATTGCTGAAGTCAGGCCATTGTTGTTTTTCTTGTTAGCTGCTTTTTCCTTTTCTGTCTTACTGTTTTCTTTATATACTGTACTTTGCCTGTATGTCTCCTGATTTCCCTATTCCACCACATTAAACATTCATTTATAAGTTTGTGTCTTCTCTGTATCCAGTACTTTGATGCCCCTTCAATTCAGAAGTAGCCCCTCATATATATATATACAGATTGCATCTGTTCAAAAAAGAGCCCCAATCCACACAAAATTCATTCTAACAACATTGATAGTAGCGAATTCATTTGAGATTCATGTGGATGTCATATACTATGAGTTACAGTGTAAGCATCAGTTAATGGACACTCACAGTAAAGTGTTCCCTATCAAATAATACATCACCTAGCTACATAAAGTGGTTTATGTATTTTTTTCTTCCTCTATGATTTCAGCATGGCTAGAGAAGGTATCTAACAGTATGATTGCCTGGCTTTGTAGGGTATTTCTTTTGCAATCATCACTGCATAATGTTTTATTAATGCATTTTTAAATAATTTATCTTTAAACCTTTGTTTGATGGATATATTTTTTATTTAGAATTTGATACCCTAGGAGGTGGGTCTGACAGTTCCTGTTTGCACTCCGACCAAATTTCTCTTAGGAACATGGATTTTTTTTTACCCTGTTCCATAAATAGCAAATTTCTAATTTTTCTACTTTATCTTTAATTACAGGGATTATAGTTGAAAAAGATTAGTGCTGATATTTATCAAAAATATTTTAGACAATGCAAATAATATAAAGTTTAGCTTTCTTCATACATATTCCAGTTTATAATGTATACAGATTTAATAGAAAAATAAAATAATGGCTTGTAAACCTAGGCCTAGATCATCAAAGGTATTTAGATACTGCATAAGAACATAAGAATGGCCATACTGGTTAGGCCAAAGGTCCCTCTTGCCCAGTATCCTGTCTTCTGACAGTGGCCAATGCCAGGTGCGCCAGAGGGAATGAACAGAACAGGTAATCATCAAGTGATCCATCCCCGTCACCCATTCCCAGCCTCTGGCAAACAGAAGTTAGGGACACCATCCCTGCCCATCCTGGCTAATAACCATTGATGGACCTATGTCACTCCCATTAACATCAGCCTCTGGACTAGACTGGCAGGCATAGTCCCTTGAAACTCCCTGTGCAGGGATTCCTAAAAGGCTCAATTGTGGGCTCAGGCACAATCCTCCAGAGCCCTCTGGCATGAAGGGGAACATACCCCACTGTACCCACCCTTCAGTTGTTTGTGCCTGGCTAGCTCTGCTGGTATGCAATTTTGGGAAGAGTTTGTGACCTTGGGTGCTATGGGGGAGGGGTCCCTCTCCTCAAGTGTAGAGATGGCAATCGAGGAACATAGGAACTGCCATACTGGATCAGCTCCACATAGTCCAATATCCTGTCTCTGACAATGGCTAGTACCAGATGCTGCAGAGAAAGGTGCAAGAAACCCAAGAGTGGAAAAATATGGGGGCACAAGCAGGGGAAACAGCCTGTGTCCTTCCCACCCTCCTACCTCACTTGTACACCTGAGCAGGGAATAGGAATAATCTGATATAATCCAATATGAACAATGCCAGGTAATTTAGGGACCATTCCTTCTTCCGTTGAAGTCATTGGCAAAATCTCTGTTGATTTGAATAAGTGTAGAATTCGACCCTTAGTCATTAACAGGAAGTGGAAGGAATTAAAAAGCATAGTAACAATGTGATTGCAGTTGGCTATACGTACACAGTACATATCAGAGTTAAATATACTCCTTCCTCAGCTATAGCTCTTCCAGAAGAAATCTCTTTCTCAGTGTAATTAATAAACACTTTCAGAACCTCTTCTTTACCCTTTTTATTCTCCATATATCTTTATTTTAATTTCTGGATTCTTGTGCATTGCCAAGTGTATTTGCCTTACTGACCACTTCAAGTAGTACAAAGTAAGACTTGTGTTAAAAATTTTAAAAAGTAGAAGGTTGTGCTAAAATTTTGTGCTTACTTCACTATAAAAATAGGAAAATACACTGTGTTATTTTCCTGAATATATTTTTTAATTCAGACACATTGAAAATGTGTTCTCTGGTCTATAGTTTTGTCATGACCAGTAATAATTTTTATTTAACAAAGTATTTGGCAGTATAAAAGTGTAAGTATTCACCATAAAACCCATTGTGTAGCTTGGCCATATCTGTACTAAAAAACAGCTTCTCAAGACAACACTTTGATGTGGGTGTTCCTTTAAGTCTTAAAGGCACATGCTGCACACATCAAAGTAGCATGTGAACTTTAGAGTATTTACCTTGTTTAATGGGAAATGTTTTCTTCATTTTTTTTCACTATGACTTTTTTCTACTGCACGATGTTTCTGTGTTCTTTTTCTATTTAAAATTTAAAGAGCTACATTTGGGAGAGGAACAATGTAGGTAAAAGAGACCCCTGGAGTGTGTCTGATGTGATAGTTCTCCTCTGTGCCACCATTTTTCCTCCTGCTGGGGAAGAGCTAAATGATAGTGCCTTATACCTTACTGAATAAAGCCTAACACAGTTTCCTGCTGTGAGCATGTGATCAGTTTTTATGTTTGATTTTTGCACACAGGTACACTACTGAAAGCATACCCATATACTAGGCAAACAGTTAATATGGGAACTATTGTTGACTCAGACATTCAACTAGTCCTGATTAATCACCCTAAACCCGACATTTTAGAGATCTTCCCTTTCTGTGTTCAGAGGTACCATAGTCCTTTTTGTTCTACCTGTTTTTGGTTTCATATGACCAATTTATTTTCTGGCTAATTCTGATCTACCCAGAGATGTTGTAAGATGTGTTACTGTATGTTACTATCAGGGAACGAAACGCTGTACTATGGTCTGATCCTGTAACCCTTACACCCGCATGTAATGCTTATGTAATCCCATTGACATCAGCTGGAGTAATGGTTGCAGGGGCTGGCCCCTAATTGTTACACACACAGTATGATTAATATAGGCAACATTTATAGTAATTTTCACAAGGGATTTTAATGTAGTTTATATTTTTAAAAATATCCATTCAAATATAACAATGTTCATCCTCTGGACAGAAGATTAATTTAGTTTTAATGTTATCGTGCCTAGTATGAATAAATTCTTACATAACAAAAACCAATTGAATAAATAAACATCTTATTCTTTATTTTAATCAAAATATTGGAGCAACTAATGTCAAAGCTGCAGATCTGGTGCTGTATTTGAGGGTGTCATGATATCTGTTAAACACCCAGAACTCATAATATCCTTCTTATTGGCTCACTGAACACGAGAAAAAAAATAGGTCCTGTAGGAATACATCCAGAGACAAAGAAGAAAAGATATTTTATTTTTAGTGCTCAGATGGCATAATTGTTGGTTGGCGTTTAGTGGTTTGGAATATGAAGGGAGGGGGGAATATTTTCTGAATAAATGGGCATCATCTATAATCACCAAGGGGACCAGATCCTTTTAGCATCAATGACTGTTCTGCCATGGACTTCAGTGGGAGCAGGATTGGGTGCTTTAACGAGAGAAAAGCAAGCTGTTGTCATGAAAGACTCCTGATTCTCAGAGTGAAGCAGCTTGCCCCCTGCAGGCTCACTGGATCTCAGTGAGTGCCATTACTTGTATTTGCGAGGCTGTTTGCCAGGCTTTGTATTATACACTCACAGACAGACACCCCAAAGTACAAATAATGTTGTGAATGTGACACAACCTTGTCAACAAAAGGCTAGATATTCACAATCATGCTCATCTTACTTTCATTTAATAAATTTAGCTGTGTTTTGTGGTGTCAAAACATTAATATTAGATTTTTTTTTCTGTGTGAATTTTCTTTTGTTATATTAAAAAGTAAAGAGCTTTCATAGAAGGTTATGAACTGCATATTAATTAGGGATGTGCAGACTGGCTGCTACTCTGAATCAGAAGATTTAGTACTGTATTGTATCAGAAGTCCTGCTTTGGGGGGAAATAGAAACGTTCAGATTTTGGAAACCTTACAATGGAAATAGCATGTGGTCTTTCTGATTTTACATGAGGGTAGCAGCAGCACTGAGGTTATAGCATGGCAGCAATATGTAGATGTCTAGTGCACGAAGGGCCCAATCCTGTAATGAGCTCCATGTGAGCAAAATTCTCCATCTGCATATAGCACTTTGCAGGATCAGAGTCTAACATAACCTCATTAAGAGATTAACTGGTGTCTAGCATAGTAGCTAGTATCGTGTGAATGAGACAAAACATATACTGAATCCTAGGCATCACTGTCCCTCAATGCCTATTGTCCACCAACTAGAATACTTAAATGCTCCTTCCACTGCATTACAGGCAACAGAGGAGATGATGGAACAACACAGCAACAAGCAGCAATGGCAGCAGCAGAGGGGTCTGGGCAGTAGGTGCCCTTGGCTAGAAAAAGGAAAGGGGACGCTGTGACTTTGGCAGCAGGTCTTTAGTACAATCACAATATGCAGACAGAGCAGAGTTGGTGACCAAACACTGTTGGAGTGTGGAGCAGAGTAGCACACCAGCATGAGTGTAGACTGATTCTCCAGTACCTTACCCCTTGTGTCGTCTTTTAGACTTGTGCAAAATGAGTGCTCAGTGATTATAAAACCACTCCTAAAACACAATTGTAGTGTTTTACACTGACTTTGCACTCACGTAAATGCCTATGCAAGGTGCCTGTAGCTGAGAATCAGGCTCAGAATGTTTAGACCAGTCGATGTCAGATTCATCATGGCATGAGTACTCAGTGCCACGCACAATAGCATATGCCTTGTCTTGACTAGGAAAAAGGTTGAGTTTAGGTCTGACTTAGCTAACATGAGTTACCTAAACTCCACCTTTCCAGTTTCGACACAGAGGCATGCAAGGGCACAGTAGCATAGCAACATTGTATAATTCTCATCTTTACCACGTCAGTGATAGTTGGTGTAAAATACAATGTAACATGATCAATGGCTAACCTAGTTCTTCCCTCACTTATTTGAAGACAAATATTTGATATATTTGTTTTGAGTGGGAGAAGGGATCAGTCATAACACAAAGGGTCTTTTTCATGGGGATGTGCATCTCTGCTAGATGTTTTGATGGGCAGCATAGCTGCCTAGACTCAGGTCTTTGGGCGAGTTCTCAGGACGGCTACTGCTTGCTCAAGACTCCTGGGACTCAGTCCAACTCACATTAGAATCAATGGCAGGACTTCCTTTTAATTAGTTTAATGGGAGTTGGGCACGGGCCCTAGGTCTGACAAGAGCCATCAGTGCTGTAGGTGCTGTGGATGCAGCAGCCACTGCCATGACAGTGACATCAGTTAGATTTGAAGAGGAATACATATATGGGTCCTGCCAAGACAAGCTGCAAATAAACTGGTAACTGAAGTGACTGAGAAAGTAGTGACGTTGGAAGTACTGGCATCCATAGGAGAAAACTGGGATACAGTAGAGGCAACAAACTTGACACCAGAGGTAGGTGTACCCACCAATGACTGGACAGAGTTGAGTATGTCCTGCATTGTGGAACAACAGAATAAGACTCCAATGCAACCATTTTCCTGCTGAATGTTTATTCCAGACATTCTTTGTTCTATGGGTCCTTTATCAGGGCCCATGGGCTGTACTGTATAATTATCTCACATATGAAGCCCAAAAATCAGGCCACACTCCTATCCTCCATTAGCACAGCTTGCAAAAATCTTCTCTTGCATCGCCACCAGTGTTTCCTTTGTGGATATGTTCAGAGCCTTGACCATAATAACGTAGATATGGAATGTGTTGTATGAACCATCTGCTATGCGTCACACTCTGTGGTGCTGAGTATGTCTACATTTAAAATCAAAATTAAGGCCAGACAACACTATTAGCAGCCAGCAATGCAGCACCACCAGGTTTCGAAACTAACTGCAGTGCAAAGAGTGAGAGCAGAATTAGAGAGCTCTGTCATGTCATGTAGGTACAACTGAGGAGTTTCTGTGTCCTTACATGCTAGCAAAGGCAGCTTGGAGTAGTCCAGGGAGGAATTACCTTTCCTTTACTGAATCACTGGCCGCATCTACATGGGAAAGTTGCCTAAAAGCACACTCCCACTCTGTGAGTGAGGAGGGGCAGGACTTGGGGAAGGTAGACTGGGAAAAAGCAAGGAATATTGTTCCATTAGGGGGTCCCTAAGCAGCAGCACATGGGGTGGATGGCAGTAGGGTATAGGCTGGCTAGGGTGGTGCTAGAGTATCTGGAGTTACGCGGATTATTAATATTTATTATTTGTATTGTGGTGTTGCTGAAGGTCACAGCGCAGGGCCCACCGTGCTAGATGCTGTACAAACACATAGCAAAAAGACAGTCCCTGCCCTGAGGAGTTTCAAATCATTCATCCAGTCCTCCCCACCATGGGGAGGGGACTGTGAAAGGAGGAACAGATACTACTCTAGCCACCACGAGGCTGCAGAAGTGGTGGCTCTGCAGCTCAGGGAAAATGATTCCTACCACCAACCTTACCCTGTTGCATCTGTTCAACACACAGGTTGGTTGGGCTGGATGATAGGGTTAGGACTAGCACCTAGGCTTTTGTGTGTCCATTTTTGGAAATGTTGGGCGTGATTTTCAGAGGTTCCAAGTGTCTGCAGCTTCCATTGACTCCAGGAGGAACTGCTTGTGCTCAGCAGGCCCTCTGTGTCTCAGGCTGGGCATCCAAAATCAGTGAACACTTTTGAGGCCCTAAATCCACAAGATGGGGGTAGTTTTGATATACAAGACTTGGTGTATGTGTGTAATTGCCATTAACATCAACATCTCCCCATTCTGAGGAGTAGAATCCTCTCCTTTAGTTTGGCACATGAGGTGGGATCCATTTGAGGACATGGCATATTTCCCTTGTAGTTGGCAGTGACTCCTTCAGAAACGCTCTTGTGCACTCTATAGAGCTGTTCCAGGCACTCGCTAAAGAGTAGATCCACTAGACTGTAACAGTTCCAGACATGCAGCCATGGCCTGTCATGTAAAATCCCTCGTACCAAGGAGATAACTGATCAGATAGCCCACAGTAGTTATTTCAGAGATCTTCTCTGCTCTCTCTATTCTTAAAACCCATCTGAAGTTTTAGTTTAAAATGAGTTCATTTGCAAAATGATTTCTCGTAAAACTCAGCATCTTTTTGATTTTTTTTTCTCTATATCAAGTATCTGGAGCATTAACCTGTAATACAGACAAATGACAACCTGCAGACAATGCTTGAATTTCACAAGTGGAAAAAGATTTAAACCAGTGTGTGGTCATTACTAATTGAGGTTCGATTGTTGGACTGAACTCCTGCTTTCTCAGAGCTGCGCATTAAAACTGCTTTAATTTGGGGGTTAGGATATACCCAGCCAGCAAATGGGTGACAGCATGTGTGGAAAGTGCCCAGCATATATGAGGAGGCTTGTTTTTGAGGCAACTAAATTTTCTCTTTTTCATGCACTTTATTCATCAAATTAAAGATGCAAATTTATTCTAGTCCTCTTTGGTTTGTTCTCTTCTCTCTCCCAAACTTCTCTTTTTCTTACTCCACAAACCTCTTTGCTCTCCCTGGTCTCTTCCTCTACTAATTTCCGTACTCATCTCTTCCTTTCCCTTGAAGTTGTAATGGCTCCTTCCTTTATCTCCCTTAAAGGAGCCTTTCACTTTTCCTTAATCCTGTGCTTCTTTCCCCCAATCTCCTTTTGTGCTGCCCCAGTCTTCACCTCCTTCTCTTCCTGTACTGGTCTCCTTTCCCCTTTGGCATCTGCTGCCCACCATAACTGCCTACAGTGGGAAAGTTCAAAACTCAACATTTTTCCTTTGGTTGCCTCCTGTTCTCACTTCTCCCCCTCAATTTCTCTGTCTCATTTGGGAAATAAAACCAAAAGGACGTTGTTTTTTTTAAAAATTTAAACAAGGAAAATAATGTCTCTTCCACTCCTAGTGAATTCTGACAACAGTGCGGCTTGAAGCTTCAAAATCAGTCTTCTTTATAACTCACCTTGGCAGGACCTATCTCTCTACTCCTCCTCGAATATTGCTAATGCCACTTTCCTGTTGTAGCATCTGCAGCCCCAGCATTTGTGACACCATGCCAAAGGCCCTGAGATTTTGTAAGTAGTCCTGTGGGCCAGAGAAATCTCCCAAAAGCTTGAGTCTCAGGCCGCTCTTCACAAAGTGTCCCAAAGTATTATTATCTAGTCCTGAAAGCTGTCCCTGGTCTCTTGTCCTTTAGTGGGACCGGTCCAGGAATAAACATGCTGGTAACAGGTCCCAGAATTTACTTGCTATATGTCTGCACTTTGAGCAGGAGGTGTAATTTCCAGCTTGAGGATGTATATCCTCAATAGCTCTGATCAAGCTAGCACACAAAAAACAGTTTATAGCTGCAGCAATGCAAGTGATGTGAGGGCTAGCTGTCCTGAGCCCATGCCTAGCATCTTGGATGGGTGTGTACTTGGGGTGACTAGTGCCTCCCACTGTTTGTGCTGCCACTTGATCAGAACTAGCCTGGGTATATCTCCATGAGCTGGGAATCACATTCCCAGCTTGAAGGGTAGACATACCCTTGGATCTAGTAACAAGAGCCTAATTCTTTTCATTCTATAACCTGCAGTTTGATCGGCCTCATTTAATGAGAAGTCAGTAGATCATCAGAGGCCAGAACCACAGAGTAACCCTGTGAATGTGGAGTACAGAAAGGTTTTTTTGTGTGTGTTTGAAAAGTACAATCTTGAGTATCTATCATAATAATATCTAGCTCTTATATAGCACTTTTATCAGCAAATCTCAAAGTGCTTTACAAAGGTTGTCAGTATCATTGTCCCCATTTTACAGATGAGAAACTAAGGCAGAGAGAGAGGAAGTGACTTGGACAAGATTACCCCATAAACCAGTGGCATAAACCCAGGTCTCCTGAGTCCCCAGCCAGTGCTCTGTCCACTAAAGGATTTTATTTTGCCTCCTAGCACCATAGTATCTGAACACATACCACATAAAATCAAGTAGCAATCGTAAAGTCCTTAGTAGACTTTATAGCGTCTTTGGTTCATTTCACTTTTTGTGACATAAAAACTGCTTAGTATAGGGTTATTTTTGTTTGGTCAGTTGGTTAGTCAGTTTGTTTGAGGTCCTTTTGCTTGTTGTGGTTTGTATGGAATTTGGTGGGAGCTTTTGTTTCTTTGCAGGTGGAAGAGAAGGTAGGTAGACACAGGTGTTTGTGTTATGTTATTCTTGTTACAGTGGAAAGACTTTGTCAAACAGGTTTTCCAGCACTTCCTAAAAAAAATGGTCCAATTATATTATATTCCCCTCTGTTTTATAGGGCAGGAAGTTTGTGGTGAATGAAATTTACCCACCAAATTCATCATCTGGATTTCTACACGGGTGTAAATCACAGGTCTAAAGGCATTTTTTTCTGGACCTAAGGAAGAATGAGTCAAATATCAAATCAGGATCAGGATGCTTGTTAATCTTTTATGCGTGGGGGATGTAGATGGGGGTGGAGGGCTAATGTTACATCTGCATTGACTTTTCCTGGTTTAGATACAGGATGGGTCCTGCTGTTTCTTTATGAGATCACTGAAATGTTGTGGGATTTTCAAAACAGGATTTGAATTTACCCAACCACCTTTTATTGACTTCATGCCTAAACTGATGTTTTCCTGGAAATCTCATGGATAACATACTGAAAGCAACAAGTAATTCCGGGAAGAATAATGTCCCGTCTCTGCAATAAACATACCAACCATGTTATCTGGAAACCATTCTGAGCCTCTCTCACTGAATTTAATTTGGTAAAAGTTTCAGTCTTGTATATAGCCAGGAGTTTATGTTGTCAGGTAATAATATATTTTATTGTCAAAATATTTGTAACAATATTGAAGGGGAGAATTGAGGATTTTGTTTTTTAAGTATATCACTTAAAACATTGCAATAATGGAGATGATTAATCAGACCGATAAAAGGATTTAAGGGCAGATCCTCAGCTGGTATCAATTATCATAGCTCCTTTGACGTCAAAGGAGTTATGACAATTTATACCTGCTGAGGATCTGCATATAGATCTTTTATCAGCTAGGTTGCAGGGTCAAATCCAGTCCAGATCTGTAGTTCATGAAAGTTGTAACCATCTAATAATTGTTCTGTGCCTTATGTGAAACAAGTTTGGTAGGGTCCTTTCAGTTCCCAGTGGATAGATGTCTACATCACAATGTGCACCACTGCTGACAGCAGAAGGGCCAAAGATTTAATGTGCAAAGAAACTGAATTCTTCTTTTAATCCCTAGACTGAATAAGAGGAATTTGATCTTTACCAGTATGCATTTCAAATAAAATGCTCTTTAATGACAAAGGGGAGGATGAAATCCTTACAGGATCTGCAAGTCTGTCACAGGCATGGAGTAAATCTACCCTAGCTCTGTAGTAAAGATGGTGAATTTACAGGCTCTTAGCAATATGAAACTGTGGCTAAAGTCCAGGTAGCCCACTGAGTATTTGGACATGAAGCAGCAGAAGGTTGGGAATATTCTTTTGCCCACCCTTATGTTTGTGTTAACGTAAAGAAGTCTGTGAAGGTTATATAAAGTATGTGACAAGCCCTGATTTTATTCCCCCCCGCACCTCCCCAAGCAGCCCAAAGTACACTCGACTTGATTTTTATCAGGGCCCTTTTCGATGTGTAGTTATGCACTGTTTGTGTAATTATAAAATAGAAACACAGTTATAGCCTCCCAACTGTGCTGTAACATAGAAATGAGGATAAATTATGAATACAAGTAGAGAAATAAAGAAGACAGTGGGGTTGTGAAAGAAGACTGATCGACTCACCATGCTTTGCATGGTGCATGCATCCTTTAAAGTCTATTGCCAGTCACATTTTTTGAGAGGGGCAGGCTTGCTCTCCAGTCTAGCAGAGACTTAAGTGGACCTAAATGTTGGTGGAAAGGGGCAGGCCAAAACAGCAGAAACAGAGAAGATGTGGTGGTTGGTCAGAAGGATCTGGGACTATGATGTGATTGAGAAGCACAGAAGATTCTAGAAACGGATTGGATTGGTAGCTAGTGAAAATGGTTTCCAAAAGATGTGAGTAACAGAATGTGTATAAAGGTATAGGAGTTTCTGGCTGGGACATTAAAAAGAGTATAAAAGGAACTGAAATTGCAAAACAAGACTGTATTATTTATAAAGACAGACAAGGAGAGGCAAGTTGTAAACAAACAAGCAGAGTTTGTGTTATTCTCAGAAATTAGATGTGGCGACAAACCAAAAGTGTGTGAATTCAATTAATTCTTCCCATTTTGCTGACATTTGTCCAGGGCCTACATTCCCCACAGTGGTGAATCTTTGCCAGTCATCAGGGTACCCAATGGCCTCATCTATGCTGTCCAGGAGAAAGTGGCTCTCAGACCATGAGTGCCCTCATTTTTGCTAGATGGCTGCAGTTTCTCCATTGCGGGTATGTCTACACGCCAGACACTACAACTGTAGTGCCACAGCATAGACAATTGCTACAGCAATGGAAGGAGTGATTGCTGTCACTGTGGTAAATCCACCCCCTTGAGAGGTGATAGCTAAGTCAACAGAAGAATTCTTCCATCAACCTAGTGGTATCCATACCACGGCTTAGGTCAATTTAATTAAATCTGTCAGGGGTGTGAATTTTTCACACCACTGAGTGATGTAGCTAGTTGACCTAACTTTTGGGAGTAAATCAGGCCTGAACTGCAATTACAGTCTAGTGACCCAGGATGCTGATTTACCCTTTACAGATTAGTCTGATTGCAGGCCTCAATCCTGACCCTCTGATCAGTGCTTTAGATCCAGACATGATTGGTCTGGGTTAATTGCAACATTCCTGTAACATTGTTGGGGCAGCCTAGCATGGGACCTCTGTAGCAGAAAGCCAGATAGCGGGTGGCTGGGGAGGGTTCTAGGCAGATGTTCTACAGCTGATCAGAGTGAGAGAGATACACAAAACAGTTTCCTTTATTATCATCCAAAGTCTCAAGTTGCAGTGGGGGAGGTTTAGGTTGGATATTAGGAAAAACTTTTTCACTAGGAGGGTGGTGAAGCACTGGAATGGGTTACCTAGAGAGGTGCTGGAATCTCCTTCCTTAGAGGTTTTTAAGGTCAGGCTTGACAAAGCCCTGGCTGGGATGATTTAGTTGGGAATTGGTCCTGCTTTGAGCAGGGGGTTGAACTAGATGACCTCCTGAGGTCCCTTCCAACCCTGATATTCTATGATTATAGTTCCTTATTCACTATTAGAAGAAAGCAACTCACTGTGATTCTTTACCAATGCCAACTGATGCAAGCTCTGGTAGTCTAGGACTCTTCATGCTTGAGATTTCAACCTTCAAGGCAGCCACAGAAGAGGCTTCCTAGATGAACAAACAGCCATGTGCTGTGGGGAAAGAGAAAAATGAAGGGGCATGAAAGACCCAGCGGGAAAAAAGAGTGCTATAGAAACCCAAGACTGATGCTGAAAAATTAGTCCCAGCTTGCTACAGAGTATGTGGGACATTGACTAAAAAGATATCTGAGAGATGGAGACAGATGTGGGGATTGTCTAATCACATCTATGTATCTTACATGTATTAATATTGAAGTCAGAAAGGGAGTGGTTGTTGTATATAGAGCAAAAATATGAAGAAACCATAGGGACACAGTTTGTTTCCAAATACCCTTGTCTATTGTACACACACAAGCATGATAAGTCCAGTTATAGACATACTCCTGCTCTGGCTGTTTTCAGGAGGCTTCTAAAACCTAGAATATAGTGAGCTCCACTTGATGGGTCACAAAATATTTATAGGGATTCCTATACAAAAAAACAGAGTCCTGACTTATCTCATACATTGAACTAAGAGAGTTTTGGAAAAGAATACTTACATAGCTTAGAAATGTCAAGCAAGTTAATAGCTACTTCAAAATCTTCACTTTTACTGTGGCAAAAAAAATTCTACCTGTTCTAATTTTGTTTATTAAAATGTAATGGGGAAAATTATCAGCAATTTGAAAATTCCAGCAGATTTGGAGTGGATTTATTGTTAAACAGTGACTATATGTAAAAATAGCCTGCCACTGATCAGCATTGTACAGTCATTCTTTTCTGAAAAGAGGCCATGGTGATTGTGGAATTGTAGGGGATGTATTAATGGAACTAGTTGTATCAACTGAAAATCCAAAACCAAGAACGGCCCAAACTTGGATGCCTTTCTACTAATCCCTCCCTATCCCTGGGTCAGATAAAATGATACTCAGATCTGAACTCTCCAGGGTTTTAGGTTTAGTTTTGCAAAACCAAAATCTCACAGATAAGGTTTGGACAAAAAAAAAAAAAAAAAAAAAGTAAAATTTATGAGCCTAAGGGGATTGTCTATCCATAAAAATGATATCATTTTCACAGTAGCAATATGGTTAAAGCGATACAACCCCTGTAGTATGGCTGCAGTTATACTGGTATAAATGTGCTAATACTAGGATAGCTTATTCCTATATGAAAAGGTGAATAAGCTATACTGGTATAAGGTACCTTTATATTTGTATAATTGCACTTACATGAGTATTGATGAAAAAAAATCACAACCCTAACTGAAATAGCTATGTTAGTACAAAAATGGGAGTAGTCTCATTGAAAGTCGGGGCTGGATTTAGGGGCAGGTGACAAAAGGGAAAATAGAATGTTTGAAGTAACATGTTTCAGGTATTCTGTATTTGGATTCATTTTTCACCTAGAATGTTCTGGACCATTGTAGAATCTCGTGGAACCTTCCAGACTTTCTGAGAACTACATTTTTGTCAAACCTCCTGATATGTTGTCAGCCATGCCCTGGCAGGTATATAAGGGGCGGGGCATCACTAGTCAGTCAGTGAAAGATAAGAACAAACTGAAGTGAAGTGATAGCCCAGTTTGATATTGTGAACTTTGTTTTATTGTGTAATTGTGAAACTGTATTTGTGTTTTAAGACTTGAAGAGTGTAAGTAGCGAATGTAATAAATATGTAATAAAGGACATATTTAATGAGATGCCAGAGATGTCTATTGAACCCCTATCTATGTAACAACATAAAAATAATTGAGGAGTGAAGTGTAAATGATGGAAGTCCTATTACTAAGGAATTAGCATATTTACCGGAAGATAAGGAATGGAAATGTGAGGAAAGTGATGGAGAATTGTCCATCTTTCTAGGTGGCATAAAAGAGAGTGATGATAAAGAAGAATGTTGCTCATATGAAAAGGAGAGCAATGACAAAAATCTGGTTTGCATGAAAAAGAGAAATGATCAAGGAGAATCAGCCTTGCATGATGGTGAGAAGCTCAATTGGCATTGGCTACTTTATGCGAAATCACCTGACAAAGTGTTCTGTTTTTGTTGCAAAATATTTGACAAGAATGCCAAATCGTTGCTTGCACTTTCTGGGTACAATTACTGGCATAATTTAGCTGAGGCTATGAAGCAACATGAAAAGTCACCAGCCATTTTACGGCCTACTCCAAATGGATGAAGGTGAAGGCCAGACTCAAGTTGAAAAAATGAATAGACATAGAAAATCAGTGCATTATTAATGTAGAAACCCAGCACTGGAGGAATGTGCTCAAGTGTCTGATCTCAATTACCCTCTTCCTTGTGTAGAACAATTTGGCTTTCTGTGGCTCGTTGGATAAGTTGTTCACTGAACATAACGGTAATTTCCTCAGTTTGGTAGAGCTCCTTGGGAAATACGACAATGCCATGCATGAGCACCTATGTTGAGTAGTTCGTAAAGAAGCTGTGGACCATTACTACAGCAAAACAATTCAAAACAAATTGATTGAACTTATGGCAAGGAAGGTGCTTGATAACATATTGATGTAGCTCGACAAAGCAAAGTACTATACCATAATAATGGACTGCACTTCTGACATTAGTCACAGTGAAAAGATATCATTTACAGTAAGATTTGTTGACAACGAGGATGGCTGTATCCAAGTAAAGGAACACTTTATCTGTTTCCAGTCTGTAGATGATTCTACTGGAAAAGGCTTACCGGAACTGTTTATGAATGTTTTGAATGAGAAAATAAAGCTTCAGGACTGCCACAGGGAAAGCTACGACAATGGCACAAACATGAAGGGAAGAAATGGTGGCATCCAGGCAAGGATCCTTACACAGAATCCAAGAGCTTTCTTTCTTCATTGTGGCTGCCATTCCCTCAACCTGGTTGTGTCAGATGCAGCATCACCTTCTTTAGATTCAGTATCTCTCTTTGAGTACTGCAAAGGATAACGTCCTGTTTTCAGCATCAACTCTCAGGTGGAAGATCCTCATGGATGATGTTACAAACCTGACCACAAAGCTGCTAAGTGACACTTGTTGGGAGAGCTGCATTGACAGCGTAAGGCCACTGAGGTACCAAGGGAGTGAGGTTTACGATGCCCTGATGGAACTGGCGCAGTTGAGTAAAGCCAAGGCCGAATCAGACACGAGGCACGAAGCCTGGCAAACCAGATTATTGACTTCACATTTCTGGTCTCAGTTGTGTTTTGACATGTTATCCTGTTCCAAGTAAACATTGTAAGCAAGGCATTACAAACTAGGTTGATAGACATTGTGACTGCTACTATTTTGATGAGAAGCTGCCTTGATTTTGTTCTGGCCTCCAAAAACAATGGATTCGAACAACTTCTGCCAAAGAAATGTCGGAAAACCTAGGAGTTGAGCCCGTCTTCAAGGAAACTCATATTCATTGGAAGAAGAGACAGTTTGGTTACAAGGGCAGAGATGAGTTGATGGGAAGATCAGAAGAAAAATTCAAGAGGAAGTTCATTTGCTCACTCGTTGACACTGCATGAGTGTCCATTGAAGAAAGGTTTGGACAAATGAAGCACTATGAAAAGACCAGAGGCTTTTTGTATGACCTTAGTAAGCAGCCAGTGGACAGGAAAACACTCTTGAACAATTGTACAGACCTTCCTGGGGCACTGACCGAATGTTCAGATGTAAATGATAAAAGACCTATGTGTTGAATTGGGCAACATCCGTCACATTTTGCCACACAGGAAGTACTCTCCACTCCAAGTTCTCCAATTCATTCATGATGCAGAGCTGAAGGACACTTTATCTAATGTGTGAATAGCTTTTAGGATTCTGCTTATGCTTCCAAACTCAGTCCCTAGTGGTGAGCGCAGCTTTTTGAAGCTCAGGCTCATTAAAACATATCTTCGATTGGCAATGGCCAATGAGAGACTGACATTGCTTGCTATTTTATTGATGGAAAATTCAATTGGCCAGTCTTTAGATCTCTCTGATGCTGTGCTTCAGTTTGCAAGGGCAAAGGCAAGAAAAGCAACCTTTTGAACTAAAGCAATAGGGTTAAATACAGATTTACATATCCTAGCATGCACATTTATCGTCTTATCTGACAGGGATAAATCATGCATCAAAGTTGTGAAATGAGCTACAAATTAAATAAAAAATAAGGTATTCAAAAGTTTTACAAATGGAGGGGGGTACCGAAAACACTCCTCACCTGGGGCTCCCTTTGGTCTAGGGCTGGCCCTGTTGAATGTGAATGTTACGTAGCCACCTAAGTCACTTAGACACTTTTGAAAATTTTGACCATAATCTCTTCAGTCCAACTCCAGTGCAAAACTGAGTTACCTTCAGCCTTAGGTAATAGTTCATATCACCTCTTTTTCACCAAGTGGAAATCATCTGTGGAGGAGTCATGATCTTCCCAACCTCAGCTTGGATCACTATTTTGCCTTTGGTTGCTTTGTGCATGTGCCTGTTTTCTCACTTTCTTCGTGCCCCAGTACTTTATAAAGTTTCCGTGAATCTTTGCCAGTTTCATTCTCCAAGCTCCTGATTTTTCATTAATAATAGTAAATATTAATTTCCAGACTTCTAATTCTTGTCTGGCTTTTCTAATTAATGTGACCGTGGAACAAAATAAGCTGGGCTGTAACACTGTTGACCTCAGTGGAGCTACACCAGGGATGAAGCTGGCCCGCAGTTCAGACATGGAGTGCATTTTCCTATGAAACTTTACTTATCAAATAATTTAAAAAATGGCTTTGTTAGGTTTGCCCAGACATGCTGTTGTGCTATTGACCCAGATGGTAAAGCCAGCAGTGCACTCACCTGTGTTCTCAAAAATTGTTCCTTTGTTTTACAGGTCTGAGAACGACTGGCTTGTGCATACTTCAAAAAGCTTTTCAGGACTCAGAAAGGGAACCCAAATGTATCTTCTTATTCCACCTCCGTTAGTATGAGGTGGATGTGATATGAGACACTTTCACTGAAGCATATGTGTGGAAGAACTACTATCCTGTTATAATCATGTGGGAATGAAATCCCTGCAATTGGAGGTGGGGTGAAAAATTGCCATGTGAGGGTTCTTCACCTTTAGTTAGGTGTTTAGAATTGCTGGAGTATCTGTTATCCTCCTCTTCCCATGTGTGAATTTGAATAGGCCAATTTTTAATGTATAGATTTAAAAGTCATAGAATCATAGGAGTGTAGTGCTGGAAAAGACCTCAAGAAGTCATCAACTTCAGCCCTTTTGCTGAGGCAGGATCACGTAAACCTAGACCATCTCTGACAGGTGTTTGTCCAACCGATTTTTAAAAGCCACCAATGATGGGGATTGCACAACATCCCTTGGAAGCCTATTCCAGAGCCTAACTACCTATATAATTAGAAAGTTTTTCCTAATATCTAACCTAAATCTCCTTTGCTGCATATTTAAGCCCCATTACTTCTTGTCTTACCTTCAGTGGACATGGAGAACAATTGATCACAGTCCTCCTTAGTAACAGCCCTTAACATATTTGAAGACTGTTATCAGGTCCCTTGTAATTCTTTTCTCAAGACTAAATTTGCCCAGTTTTCTAACCTTTCTTCACAGGTCAGAGTTTTCCAAACCTTTTATCATTTTTGTCAAGTTAGAGGTATTTACTGATGAGAATTATTCTCGTTGCCAGCATCATAATAATTTGTTTTATAATGGTTTTGTAGGGTGCATTTTTTATTTAAAAAAATAAAACAATATTGTACATTTGCATATCACTCCTTTTACCTCCTATAATCCTAAAGAGCTGTGCAAGCTTTGGGCCTTATCTTGTGAGGTGTCTCCACTGAAATTGTTGAGAGTTGCCATGCTGAAGACAATGGCAGCTGAGCATTCTGAACACTTCACAGGGTTGAGTCTTTTGTACAGTGAGTAGGAATCACTTAACACATTGCTGAAGTGTAGCCAGCTCTGTAGTTGATATTTAACTTTAGGTTTGCAGAATGCAACTGCTTGGGTTGGAATTTAGCCAGGGCTTAGGGGCTAATGCTCCTACTCTAGTGTAAAGTCTATAGAATCTTTAATGACTATAAGAGGCCAGGCCCTTGATTATTCTGAACATCTCATTCAGTATACAGTACAGTGGCCACTGGTTTCTGGGCTATTAATTTCATACCGACTCATAATGAATCGGACCAACTACAAAATTACTGAAAGCACTTTTTGCAGTACCTTGAATTTTATTTTGCTTGGTGCTTCTTTATGAGTCCCAAAATCACTTTTGGGGTAGATAAAGGATTGCCAAATTCTTGATATTTTTGCCTGAATGCATTTACATTGCATTGTAACACAATGATATTTTGTGTCAAACAGTGCTAGCACATTGTCGTAATGTGTTGATGGAACTATGGAACATAAATCGCATGAAGACCAAGTTTGTCTCGTCAAACAATCTCATGAAGACCCTGATCCAGCAAATTTCATAAGCACCTGCTTAACTTTAACCTGTAACCTGTCCCATTGACTTCAACAGGGCTGTTCTCAGACTTTTTATTAAGTAGGTGCTTAAGTACGTTGCTGGATGAGGCCAAAGTTGGTAACACTATGAGAGCTCTCCCTTTTGAGCACTGACCAGATTTACTTCTGCTTTGCTGGTGGAGAGATGGCAAGTTCACAACCAGAGGTGATGTGGTTGCAGTTTATCACTGTAAAATTATTAATACTGCAACTGGTAATTGCAAAGGACAACTCTTGACATTTGTGGGAAGCACAGAAGTTTTGGGGCAGGAACTTGATGTCACTAATAATTTCTGCTGACTCATGATCTTCCATGTCAATGTCATGTCAGGAAGTTGGTTTCAGAGTGGTAGCCGTGTTAGTCTGTATCAGCAAAAAGAATTAGGAGTACTTGTGGCACTTTTGTTAGTCTCTAAGGTGCCACAAGTACTCCTCGTTCTTTATGTCAGGAAGTTGTATCCTTCCACATCATGCCACAGTAGCTGAGATAATGGAGTGTGATGTTCATGATTTTTTGTCCAAAAAACAACAATAAAACATGCCTCCGTATTGGGACACTGCCATTAACTGAAATTTATTGCAGTCAAAAGAAGCTGGGCAGATGTTAAAACACTCATGCTACCCACAAGCCAGGGGGTTCCTTTGTTTATTATTTCCTGGCTGCTTGGCACATTCTTGTGACATACAACAAACCCCCATTATGAAGGATTATATGATGAGGCAACAAGCATGTGAAAGATAGCAACCAAATGGTGACTCCCAATTACATGAAAAATTCTATAATCACCCCTGCTGTAACACCCGTCTGTTGGCATAGTGGTTGATCCCCTTGAAAAGCTTTAGAAGACCCCACTGTATTAAATAAAAATCTCTGTTCTGTGTGTAATCATAAAAATTAACACTGTCACTTTAAAAAAATCAAATTGGTGTCCTAAAGGGAAACCTACTAAGCTGTGTAAAGTAGCTATTATGAAAATGTTTAGCCTTTTGAATGTATTTCAGACAGCGTTTGTGTTGCCAGATTTGTCAGCCAAAAACTCACTAAGCAGATTTGTCAGTAGCTGAGGCCATAATCTGTAAAACAGACATTGGCACAGAGATTAAAGATCAAGAGAATTATATAGTTTTTGTTACCATATGCCAAGATTCCTTTTTTTTTTATTAAGTTTATTTTGTGTGGGCTGTATCTTAAGGCTACTGCTGTCTCCTACTTGTTGTTTAAAACAGTGGAATTTCCTGTCAGAAAAGGGGAACTTACTTCAGGCTCTCATAGCTGTTACCCCATGTGTCACTGAGATTTGTGTAATGTTTGACCTTTGACCAGGAAAAAAGGTGATATCATGTCTCTCTTGCTTCTTTTATGCAATATCTGTATTCCTCTAAGAGCGTATCTTGAGGATTCTTCCCAAATTGTGGTCATGTTGTGAGCCAAACAGGAGTTTCTGAGTTCTGCACTGGAGGCTGAGGAAGCTCACGTATTTAATACATTCTCAGGGTGCAGTGATCCACCCATTGTCAGTGCATGTGGGATGGAGTATTGCATGTTAGGAGCTGAAATCTCTGTGGACAACACCTCCATATAGTAACAAATTCCTGGCCCTCTTGGAACTTCACTTTTGTTACTGTGCTGTAAACACGGGATGCTTCGAGCTTCAGATCAACAGCGGGGGCAGAACTCAAATCCTCCTGTTCTAAAATAACAGGCCCTGACAACAACACTCTCCATGTAGTGATAATAAGGAGAGACGTTTATGCCGTCGGTAAGTGGGGCAGCTTTGAGCTACTCAATCGGGGGGAGCACTGTGTTCAAGGGTCCAGACAGCAGGCAAGGTTTGTGTGGGGAGGGGAGTCCCACACCAGCCAGCTCCATAAGCGCTTTACGAAGGTGTCTGCATTTGGACTCGTTCTAGGCCACTTGTAAACTCCATTGTCAGCACAGAGCAATCTCTCTAGATTTCAGTCAACATTATCATCCAAACACATAAACACAGCTAAATCTATCACAACACTCACAAGTTATTATCTAGAAAGGTAGATGCTACTATATATTTTTCAAAGGAGGCTTTTTGTTGTTACTTTAAAAGTGGCTTTATCCTAAGGTCCCAGCTATCCCCCAGTACTGCCAGTTGGCACTTTCCACAGCACAAAGGAAATAACTTGGTTGGAATCACAGAATGTAGCACCCGGGCTCTAGGGTGCAAGATCTGCTGCTTTAACACACCTTTGTGACAAACCAATTTTTAACTCTCAAATCTCTCTATCTTCCCTCCCTGTTGTTAGGATCCAGTGTTGGCATGCTCATGCTGTAGCCAGGGAAGTGGGCAGTCTCCTGCAGTAATGACAGCCAGCCACTAAGGGGCACAGGCACAAAATGCATTTTCACCCTTGCTAAGAGGAGAAAGGTCTGATTCTTTAGTGCCCTCCACCTTTTGTCAGTCTTTTGTACCAGTGCAAAGTTTGTGTAAAATGCTTCCAGAGCTGTATGATAGTGTTTCATACTTACTTTTAATAGTGTAAGACAAAGCGGAAATAGGCCCTAAAAACCTTTTGTTGAGATTTTCAAAGCAGTCTAGGGAATTTAAACACACATTTCCCATGGACACAAGGATAGAGGGAATTAAGGAAAGATATGTGTCTAAATCCAATAGACTGCTTAGAAGAATCTCAGCTGTGGCGTCTACGTTTCAGGTTCATGCCAGCCAAATATACTAGCGCTAGAGAAAAATCCTTTCTGTTGCTTGAAAAATCCCCTGCTGTCTGGCTTGAGCCTGAAACAATACAGAACCAATGTACAAGAGGTTCTGTTCCACTGAGGGAACAGGGATTGGTAGGTATGGAGATGGCCCTCTCTGTGGAGGCTCTTTGAAAGATGTTTCCCTTTTATTATTATTATTATCAGAGTGGGAACAATCCTGCCCTGTTTTTTCCCTGCATCTTCTTTTTGGTAACTATTTAACCATATTTGGCTGCTTTGTGTGTGTGTGTGTGTGTGTGTGTGTGTGTGTGTATGTGTGTGTGTGAAACTTGTGTTAGTTTGTTTGTTATATTTTGTTAGGTACCCAGATACCTTTGGACATGTGTCACCTTTTATAAATAAATAGGTGTTAAATATTTATTAAATCTTATTACAGAATTGTATAGAGAAAATGCCTCTTTCTTCTTTCCCCTCTTCCTCCTCTCTTCCCGTAGGATCTGTCTCCCTCTGATACTGGTCCTGAGGAGATAGCTTTTTGTCTTGTTCATCGATTTCATTCCAGCTGAACTGAAAAAAAAACCCAACACGAACCTTAGAAAAATCATATAGTGATGATAATTATGCCATCAGAGAATGTTTGCAGATGAAATTGTTGCTGACATGCTGTTGGAAAATAGTTTCAACAATGCTGTAGTCCAGGAATGGTTGCCCAGAACTAAGATGAAACAACATCCTTGAGATAGTAGCTGCACCAGCACGGATGGAAAGGGTCCTAATGGCTTGAAAGAAATGGGGAACGGAAGAGATGGAGGGAATATCTGCCTTGGAGCCTTTGGATCTCAGCTTAGCTCTTTACTCAGTTTTGTTATCAGCTGGTGCTACTGATGTTTATGGCCTCAATCCATCCGGATAGGCTAGCATGGCATTTTGCACCCATATGCAATCCCACTGACCTTATGTGATGTTGTATCATTTGCTCTTTACACAACAAGCATCTTATGAATGAACCATGAAGGCGTAGTGCAGTACAAATAGCCATGTTTACTCGCTATACACAACATGCAAGACTTAGCTATGAATACCCACTGCTGCTCTGGCAGAGTTCTAAACAGAGAACATAAAGAGCACCAGCAGAGGGTTTGCAAATTATTTAAAGGGATACTGAAGAATTTCTATACACTACCTATCAAGTATGAGGGGGTAGCCGTGTTAGTCAGTATCCACAAAACAACGAGGAATCTGGTGGGGCCATAAAGACTAACAGATTTATTTGGGCATAAGCTTTTGTGGGTAAAAATAAACTACATATTCCTGTCCCTTTAATATAAAAGGATACATAAAACTCACAAATGCATTATTACCTTTAAACATATACATGTTGCAAATTAAATCTGAAATGTGGAATATGACTTCTCTCTGGGTAATATCTTGTAGGCATCACAGCAGCATTTGGAACAGTACCTGTACTTGTTGGGGTAGCTGTGCCAGCAAACACTGTCCTGCTCTGTAAAGTGATAGTCACTTGTAGAAGAAACAGGGATGTGAGGCTCACCAATGCCATCATTAGTCAGTGTATTTTAGGCTCTGTATTTCGAAGAGGTGTCATTGTGTAGACCATCCTGCTGAACTTGTGTTTACAGGAACATTTACATGTCTTCTCTGTGATATGCTGGTGCCACTTCTGTCTGATAAGTGATCCAGTTTATGATGTAATTGCTCCAGGTTTCCAAATATTATCTCAGTAGTCTTCTATGAAGGCTTTTTTCAGATCCACATGAAAACTTCTCAACCGTGTGACTACTTTTGGCTGTTCAATCCCGCTGTTGGAAGACATCCCTCTGTAATGTAGACTTTAACAAATCCTGGTTAAAACTTAAATTATGTCCCATAAACAGTATTGCTAGTGTCTGATTTGTTGTAGCATGTGCTGCATTTCTCAATAGAAAAGTCACAGTCCTGTATTATAAGCTCCCTTTATCCAGAGCCACAGCGTAAATAGAAACATAGAACACTGTGAGCACCAGTAAGGGCTCATAGACTATTTAAGAGGGTACTATCCAATTACTATATACTCTGCATGGGGCCCATGCTAGCAAATCCCAGTGCAGGAATGGGGCCTGTGTTGGTATATAGTGAACATGAGTAGTGTCTTACATTTGTGTTATTCCAGAGTTTAATTCTGTTCTCTGCATCTTCCAAAGATGATTAGGGGAGAAGTGGAATGATTTTCTTACACCCAATGTGTTTCTCCCAGTATTTCAGAATGAGGTATTGTTGTATATGTCCCACTGGTAGAAATACTGCCTCGCCTATCAGCACACACCTTCAGTATGTTTGACCTCTGAAGGGATAGACACCATATGGAATTTGGATCTCATAAGCCCACACAGAGAAGACTGGTCAGTATGTTTACATGTACTAAATAGCAAGATAGGGGCCTTTAAAGTTAGTCTAGTGACTTGTTTCTCGAGTGTGAAGAATTGAGTTCTCTTTAAAAACCTTTAATCAGTACAGTGGTTCATCACACAGATGTTAGCAGTCATTCTAGGGTTCTCTAATAGTAATTTAAGTTATCCCTGCCTAAGGGCTTGCAATCAAATTATTAGACTGTTGCAGTGAGTCTGTGGATCCTGGGTGCACCTTACAAGGGGGTATTTTCTAGTATGATGAGAAACAGTGGTTTCTCCTGGGAAGCAAATGCACCATTATGGACTTATTAGGTCCTTGATTAGATCCACTACTGATTAGCAAGTAGGCTTTGCAAGAGAAAATATTGCAGTTTTTTTCTGTTGGCTTCACAAAACCATTGTGTGATGAAGATGAAAACAAACCAAATCTAATAAAAGCCAATAACTTCTTTGTTCAATTTAAGGCTCACTTTCGTAAGAACTGACACAAACCATCAGTAACCCTTTGCTTACTATGGAAAAAGTACACATACAGTTTGTGTATATATAGATAGACAGAGATAGGTATATATATATATACCTATATATATATGTGTGTGTATGTATGTACAGATAAACACATTCAAATATGTGTATATTATATGTATATACACGTGCATATATAACATATCTTTATATAATTTATATATATAATTTTAAAATGTGTGTCTATGAATGCATTAATATACAAACATATCTGTCTAAACATCTTGAGCATTTCATTTTGTTGTCATTCTAAAAAGTCTTAAGTGAGTTAGTATTGTGCTCTTCTAGTGTTGGGTTCAGAAGTATCTAATGATGAACTAAACAATTCTTTTAATCAAAATTCAAATTCATCCAAACTCTTCTTATAAACTATTGTCTCTTTGTTTATGTCATGCCAGTGTAATATCTGATGACCTAAAAACTGAGGCATTTAATATGTGACTGCATAATTGCTTTAATTATGGAATGGATTTTTAAACTTTTTTGAAAATAAATTCAGCTGCAGGCATGTACTTGTAGAATTCTGCTTACTCCTAAATGAAGTGTAATTGAAGATTAATATATTGGTTTGTAATAATACCTTTTTATTGCTAGGCATTTACTTGATTTTTCACTTTAATATTATTGCTTGGATCAACTTCATTTCCTGTTCATGTTGATTTCATTAATAAGTCTGTAAGTATTCAGTTGCACAGTAATTAGCCTTTAGTTCATCGTGATGTTATCAACCAATCATGTTCTTGCAGTATGTTCTAAATTGCTCTATGATGGTATGGCACTCATGTTAGACTTTCCACTCCAAATTTATCCCTTCAGTTCCATTTCTTTGAAGTCAATAGAATTATACCAAGGATAGATATGGCCCTCAGATGTTTAAGAGATGAGGAACTTCGTTAGGAAACCACAGTCTTGCAAGCTATGTGTAATAACACCTAAGACCAAGTGTATCCAAAATTTTGCCAATATTCAGGTCTAACTGACAATTTACCAAGAGCCTAAGGACTTGCCTTAAATTTCTTAAAGATGGAACATATTTCAGTAACTCTGCTCTGTGGTACAGAGAAATTGCTCACAAAGACTGCAGCAATTATTTTTATATATTTATTTATTATGTCAGGAATTGACAGTGTGCTCATGATGTATAGAGCATATGTTGTTCCATCTTGATTCAAGTGCAAGGCTGATAAAGCCTAAGAAGTAGCATTTCTCTCTGTGCTCTGTAGTCCCTGCACTGTTTTGCAAAACCTCTTAAGCTTTATGTGGCTTGTGATCCAGACTTTAGCCAGCCCTGCTTAAGTCTCAAACATACTTTTTTGTTAAGCTAACTCTAACAAGTGAAACATTCGGCTTATTATTCAAACAATTACAATTTGTTTGACTAAATTTTTAAGAGATTCTTCCATGCCAGCAGTGTTTAGTCCTGTGTTGTTTAATTAATGAATTCTTGTTATGCTTAATTAAATATACAGTGTTTTAAATATGTGAAGTGCTTTATAGGTACTAATTATTACAGTTGTTTAGAATATCACTATTCTTTATGACACTGTTTTAGGTAGAGAAGGACAAAGTAAGGGTCGGTTAGTTCCTGTCCAATTCAAACCATCAAGATGCGGGCGAGTTGGGAAATATGGCTTTGGTTTGGGCCACAATTTTAGGGATATTTTAAAATGTCTTCAAGTTAAAATGTGCTTTGGTTTAGTCATTCCTCCTTCAAAGGTCCTCAGTATGCAACTAGGAAAAGTAAACATATCATCTGTCACTGTCCTTTACAAGCACATAATTTAAGTCCATTAGAAAATTGTTCACAATTGTTATTTGAGCGGTTTTCTCATTGTTGTCCTAATTAAATTGGACTATTCCAGCATTCAAACTGTAGACCTTTTAGCTTGTAAACTGAATGATTTTTATTAAGGTAATAATAGTCAGTCTTGTAATCATGGCACTCAAATTAATACTTTAAGGACAGTTGAATAGATTTTTACTACTTCATACGGGAGAATACAGGATTTATTATAGCAGACATAACCAGCTGCTGTGATAGTTAAAGGAGGGGAAACAGTTTCCATTATAACTCCCTGTTTGCTGCCCAAGCTCATAACTTTCCTGAACATTCACCCTTTTTTTTTTGAAAACCTCAATATGCCTTGTATTTAGTGTTGCCTGCTCTTGAGAGTCAAATTGATGTAACTCCACTGAAGTCAAGTCCATTTTATGTAGGAGAATGAGAATTTGGAAAATGTTAACAATTGTCTAGCCCATAACTAGGGACAGTGCAATGTTGCATGGCCTCTGGAGCAGCCTGGGAGGGAAACTGGAATTCCAACCTCCTGCCCAGTCTTCTCACTTTTATGGAGAGGGAATATATTGTAACAGGTCCTTTTCCAGCATATGCTTTCTCATGCATGCTAGAGTGTGCTGGACGAGACGGAGTCAATGTTTCGGCCATTCTCCACCCTCTCCGGACCATCTGCGTAAGGGAGGACATACTAGCTCTGTGTTTTCTGTTTTCCTCCACATGTAGGAAGCAGTGTTACAGAACACTGGCACAAGGGGAAAATGGCAGGTATTACTCCCTGTCAAGGAGTGTCAGGTATTACTCCACTTTGAACTTTAGGGTACAAATGTGGGGGCCTGCATGAAAACTTCTAAGCTTAACTACCAGCTTAGATCTGGTCCGCTGCCACCATCCCAAAGCTAATTCCCTTCCCTGGGTAGCCTTGAGAGACCTTCACCAATTCCCTGGTGAATACAGATCCAAACCTCTTGGATCTTAAAACAAGGAGAAATTAACCATCTCCCTCCTTTCTCCCACCAACTCCTGGTGGATCAAGATCCAAACCCCTTGGATCTAAAAACAAGGAAAAATCAATCAGGTTCTTAAAAAGAAGGCTTTTAATTAAAGAAAAAGATAAAAATCCTCTCTGTAAAATCAAGATGGAAAAATAACTTTACAGGGTAATCAAACTTAAAGAGCTCAGAGGACCCCCTCTAGCCTTAGGTTCAAAGTACAGCAAACAGAGATAAACACTCTAGCAAAAGTTACATTTACAAGTTGAGAAAACAAAGATAAACTAACACGCCTTGCCTGGCTGTTTACTTACAAGTTTGAAATATGAGAGACTTGTTCAGAAAGATTTGGAGAACTTGGATTGATGTCTGGTCCCTCTCAGTCCCAAGAGCGAACAACTTCCCAAACAAAGAGCACAAACAAAAGCCTCCCCTCCCCCCCAAGATTTGAAAGTATCTTGTCCCCTTATTGGTCCTTTGGGTCAGATGTCAGCCAGGTTACCTGAGCTTCTTAACCCTTTACAGGGAAAAGGATTTTGGAGTCTCTGGCCAGGAGGGATTTTATAGTACTGTACACAGGACAGCTGTTACCCTTCCCTTTATAGTTATGACATTCCCTCTCTACTTCCTGGGGTTGCACATAGGGCAGCCTACAAACTGTTCCTAGAGTAGTATGATAGGTGTCTCTCAGAGTGGTGATCTTGCATTAGGAAAATGTCTATAGGACATATCAGAATTAACGTCTTCTATTAATAAGGCTTCCCAAAATCCAGCAAAACCAGCGACATTTATCAGAGCTTCTTTCCCAAAGTATAAATATACTTTAAAAAAACTGTCAAGGTTTCAGATGGCGGGAGGTAAAATGTGAGAATTATTCCCACATATCAGAGAAGAGCAACTATTTCCCTGCCTCACCATTTGGGTAAAAAATGAGTTATGTTTCCAGAGAAGAAAAAATAAGTTATTTGTATTATGATCCTCCCACATTTTTTTTTCATGAGACACAAGATAGCAGGAAACAATTTATGACGTTAAGTTCTTTGCATTTGGGGAAAGCAGAGCAACATCATTAATTCTGAACTTTGCTAAATTACATGTAGCCCTTGAAGAAAATAGTTGATATAGTTTTGGCATAGAGGATGCAAGAACATTTTTAAATAGCTTTGGAAAACCTCCAGCCTTCTCCTAGAAGAGGATATTTTGAACCGGACGGTTAATATAGCTGTAAACTGGTAAATGTTATAGAGTGACACAATCTGATTTTGGGATAGAAGAACAAGGTTTCAGATCTTTCTTTTCCTTTTCCTTTTCCTTTTCCTTTTCCTTTTCCTTTTCCTTTTCCTTTTCCTTTTCCTTTTCTCTTTCCCATGCAAAGACAGATTTTGCTCTTCTATTTTGTGTATTTTTCCCCTTGCTAATTTTAACCTGGGTCTATTTTATAGCTGAACATTTTTTATGCCAGTGTATTTTTTTAAAAATTTCCCAAACTATCCTCTAGGTTCCATCAACTGCAATATAAATAATGAATAGATTTTTCTGACTAGAAGAGGGTTCCCCTGTCCCCCACTTAAACTATGAGTAATTTTATTAACATTTAGCCTATCTTTTAGTGGTGAGCTGGCTTAATGTATTAATAAATAGTGTAAACAATTGTACTCATGTTTCGGGCGAGAAAATTTAAAATTAATTTTAGTAATGTAAGGTGGGCAGAAAGGAGGAGGAGAAGGCAAGGGAATGTGTGGAACTGTCTTTTTTAGAGAATTATGAAACTTGTTTAGGGCTCAGTCAGTGCTGACCACTGAAGTCAATAGAAGTGTGGCCATTGCTTTCAGTATGGGCAGAATCTGACCCTTGAAGCTTACTCCTAGTCCCACTGATTTCAGTGATAGCAAGATCAAGCCTCTTGTTGAACGTGGTTGCAAAATATTAAATTCAAGCTGCCATTTAATACTTTCAATCTGCAGTAATATGCTGCCTACGCATTGGGCTTGAATAAAAGCCTTCTAGCCATTCTGTCCATCTACAAGACATTCAGGTAATTAGGAACATTAATGAAAAGCAAAGCCTTGGATATCCCAGGAGCTTATTTTTGTGTATTATTACACTTCCTATTTAGGAAATCTGTTTCTTTTTCATACTGTTTCTATATAGCACACCCATCCTTTCCCAGACAAAAATGTCCTGTCTCTAGAGAGGGAGAGAGTCCATTTTGTCTTTGAATCCCACAGTGTCCTGCAGTGCAAGAAACAGAAGCTCTGTGTTTAAAGAACCCAAATAAATCAAACCTCAAAGAGAGGTTTTCCCTACATATTGACTCCAGTCATCCCGATACACATAAACTGAGAAGAGACAGAATTCCTCTACCTCCGTTCTCTTCATATCCAGTTTTCTATCAAAAGGCAGTGTTTCTCAAAGCAGCCACTCCAATTTAGACCTTCTGCCTGCCCCTGCTTATTTCTTGACAAGTCCCTTAGAAAGCACATTCACTTGTTTCAGTGGACTGACCTTCTACGAAAGCGGGAGGGATGCTTTAGGTGTGCTCTGGCTCGAAATGCAAACTGTATAGCACCTTAACACTGGGTTATGTGCCAATGATTTCACCGGCTCCATTTCTCTGGACCCTCTGCCTTGGTCCACTAATCTTCTTTTGGCTTCTTGTGTATCATCATAACATTCTCTAACTTTTTTGAGACCCTGATGTTTTCTGCAGGTTCCAACGGCCTTTGACAATACCAATTTCATTTTTCTTTAGTCTCAGGAATTTTGTTTTTCAACACCTAACATCTTTAATCCAATTAACCATTAATTCTTTTTCATAAACTCAATTTTTCCAAATGTAATAATGTTGCACATCTGTGGAATAATATTTCTTTTTAACAGTTTATTTAAAAAATATGAACTCAGGCTACAATTTTGCAGCTTTTTAACAGAAGACTTTATTTGCCATTACTATTAAAAGGGCTAACTTTTGCCTGCTGTACTTTAAAAACCTTTGCAAAACACTAAAAGGAAAATCTAACAAAATTTCTTAAAAACCCCCAACCAGTGGACCAACCAGTACCAGTGGACTCTAAATGATGTGGATTTGACATGAGCTTGAATACTGTTCTATTCTTCATTTCCAGCTGCATATCTCATCTAATTATACTCATAAAAGGGGAAGGCAAAAGGAGATATTATCTTAACAAGTGAAGTTTTAACTTGCATAAGAAACATTTCCCCCCATCCACTTCCATTTAAATAGCTATTTCTTGTCCCCTGATGCACAGCAGGGGCAGTAGTATTTGCCACCCTATGGCAAAATGACTAAGTATGCCTGGGTATGCAAAACCTGATCCATGTGTGAATTAGCTTTGAGTTGTATTGTGTTTCTTATACTAATATAATATTGTTCTAGTACTTGCCCCTGATTAAAGAAATACATAAATAAATAATTTATAATTTAATTAATAAGGTATAATATGCAAAGCACAGTAATTTCAAACAGCTTGTAATGTCTCTAATGTACTTTCAATTTTTTATTTTACATAAGGGCTATATTCATTATGTGGTTATGATAAACATACTAATGAATTTTATTACAGGAACAAATTTAAACATGTAAATGAGATCAAATAGTATTAAAATGCAAACGATGGTGAAACTTATTACAAACTAACCTTGCCAACACACATGGAGGGATGTTATTAAAAAAACTCCCCACAATTTAGGAAGTTGCATACTTTATAGAAAGTCAGCGCTTTCATTTTACAAAGTCACTGAACATAAGAATTTGTGAACTATTCATTTTTAATATAAACTCCCCTCGAAACAAAAAAGTTAACTAGAATCCAAGGTTTACACATAACTTTGGGTAACAATTAAAATCCCTTTTCTTGTTCCAGTGAACAGTAATCTGTGCATAATTACATTCAAATGAGATATTAGCATTTTTTGTGCTTACTCTTTGTTAATTGCAGAGTTCACTCACCATGGTGATGCTTTTGATAGAATCAAGCAACCTTATTGACCTGATGCTGCAAGGCATGTTTGGAAATTCTGCTGTATTCTTCTTCTTCTTTTTCTTTCTTTTTTTCTTCTTTTTTCTTTCTTTAATTTTTTTTTTTTATTTTGGCATTTTGAGGAGTCCTGCTGCTTTTATTACATTCCTGACACTTTTGTTAATAAATCATTGCAAAGTTAATGAAAATTGCATTCAGGCATATCCAAAATAATTGTGTCCTTTGTCATGCTAATAAATTGAAAGATGTTGATCCAATGGGTGAATGCATGCCCATTATGGTGAAGTTTGTGATATGTGTGCCTGTTGCTCTTGTACTTTTTGGCTTGGCATATCACTCCATGTAGAACTGTGTATGAGGAAAACAAAAGTCAATATGTTTTATTTCAAATGCTGTACTACCAGCGTTTAATTCAGTTGGGAAGTAGAAAGGATAGAAGTGTTTATAGTCTGATACAGAGTCATTTTAATATCAATAGGAATCAGCAACTACCTAACACCAGAATACATGCAATGATGAAAACTGTATTTAACTGTCTCTTTCTATGTGCCTTATGATCTTTCATATTTATAGCATCTGATAGATTAAAGAAAAATGGAAATAATTTCATCTCACTTTCCTACAAAAATGTGGTGTGTGAAGAAATCTAAGGTAACAGTTTTCTTGGTAAGGTAACAGGTTTTATCTTGCCCTCCTTTATCTAGGTGTTAATCTGGAGTAACTCTGTGGAAGTCAGTGGATTAAATTCTACACCTATATCCATTGTCTCTTTTAAAATAAACAGTTATTTCATTGGAGTTATACTGGGTGTAAGTCAGTACCAAAGTTGCCCTAGTGTCTTCAAGGTTTATGTGCAGGGGGTCATCCCTTTCCGTCATGCAACATCACCAAAAGACAAGGAGCTGAGAGGAAGTGCTGCAGCAAATGATCAACCAGAAAAATCCCATTTTATCTTGGAAAGTTTGTGTATTAAAAAACAATATTCTAAGGAAGCCACGTAATTGTAGTCTTGGGAGTGCTTAATTTATGCACTAGCCCATCATGCTGATTTTAGGCGAGTATTTATTCTGCTACTCAATCAAAAAGCATAGTTTCCATAACAACTGCCACATCAGATGTAACATGCAGTATGCTGTTTGAATTACTGAATGTTTAAAAGACGGGCTTATCGATGTATTGTATGAATGTATGTTGTTGTTCTTATGTTTTAAAAGAAGGGGCTGTGTTTCTATGAGACAGACAACTATCATGTTTTGCATAATTATTAAGAACAATCTTACGTTTACTGGAAGTATTTAGTATTTAAGTGATTTAGTATTTAAGGCTGCAGCATGGTACCAATGAGGTTGCAAGATTTTGGAAATTCCCACTTTTCTGCTTACTTTGCTGTACTTTTAAGAAAAAAGGGTCAAATTCTACCTTCCTTTACACCCAAGGACTCCACTGGCTTCAACATAATTGCACCAGCATAATTGTGAGGCAAAACTTGGCTCAGAATGTATTGTACATTTTTTGGCCTTTAATTACATCTTTCCCCCTTTTTATTAAAATATAAACACACACAAAATCCCCAAACAAAACCAATCAATCAAGCCCCCAAACCTACAGTTTGGGGACTAGGAAAATGGAATACAAGGAGAAGAGGTGTGTATAGCAATATTGAAGCTAAACTCTCATTATCCAGGGTTTAAGTCAACCTCTAGATATTGGGTTAAGAAGAACCTTTCCCTGTGGGAAGGTTGACTCATAACTGCCTGCTGCACATTTCATCCTCTGAAGCATTCGATACTGGCCACTGACTGCCTAGATACTAGTCCAAGGAAACCAGTGTTCTGATCCAGCATTGCAGTTCCTATGGCCTGGGCTACACCTTAAAATTTAGGTTGATGTAGCTATGAAATTTAGGGGTTTGAAAAATCCACACCCCAGAGTGACATAGTTATGCTAACAGCAACAGAGGGTCCTGTGGCACCTTTAAGACTAACAGAAGTATTGGGAGCATAAGCTTTCGTGGGTAAGAACCTCTGTGCTCACTAATATATAAAAAAAGGCAGTAACATTCACATGGTATTTGAAACATTTAAGACCCTCCTCAATATGCAGTAGAACCTCAGAGTTATGAAAATCAGAGTTATGAACTAACCGGTCAACCACACCCCTCATTTGGAACCAGAAGTCTGCAATCAGGCAGTAGAAACCGAAAAAAAAAAAAAAGGGCAAATACATACGGTACTGTGTTAAACATAAACTACTAAAAAAAAAAAAAAAGGGAAAGTTTTTTAAAAAAGGATTTGATAAAGTAAGGAAACTGTTTCTATGCTTGTTTCATTTAAATTAAGATGGGTAAAAGCAGCATTTTTCTTTTGTATAGTAAAGTTTCAATGCTGTATTAAGTCAATGTTCACTTATAACAGCCATAACGTTTTGTTTAGAGTTACAAACATTTCAGAGTTATGAACAACCTCCATTCCTGAGGTGTTCGTAATTCTGAGGTTCTACTGTAAAATTACTAAAGACAATCAAAATATTACCACTAAAGAGCACAATGTGCAGGAAGTGCAGGCATAAATTCCTTCATTTCTTTAACAACTCTGCTACAGGAGAAGATATTTCCCTTGCCTGACTGGCAAAGATCTATACTAAGTAGAAATGGATCCCAATCGTAATATTCACATCTGGATCTTGAGCAGGCCAGAACATCCCCAAAGTTTGGCTGTTCAGTTTTAAGACCCGCTAATGGCTGTCTGCAATGTTCAGTTTGCCATCCAGATCTGAACTCCAAAATCCTGGGGTGTTGATAACTGGGGCTGGACTTGTCTTTTGTGCTCAGTCCTCACTTCCCTCATGTACTGACTAGATTGAAGAATAAGATGATCCCAAGGTTCTAGCATATTCATCCAGCTTTAGGTTTTGGATTTGGGGCTGGCTTTTCTCCTGTATAATCCCTTTTATCCCCCACTCACCATGAACTCCATACCTAACATCTAATGGCCTGATTGGTGCGCTCAGCAGAACTCCAGTTCTGCTCGGTAGCTACTGGTGAGGGATATTGAAGCAATATCGCATGAGCACTGTCCCAGCCCTAGCTGGAGGTTGAAAGTGTCACCTCTGTGATCTTGGGTGCCCTGAACAACATTAGCTCTGAATATTATGCTTAAACCAGAACATCCCTCCAATAAAATAACATAAGCATTATGCCAGCCCTGCCTTTGTTAGTATGATTTCTTTGCAGAATTTCACCAAGATGATAACTTACTTGACTGAGGAAATTCCCTGCCAGATAGGCTTTTAAAACAATGCTAACACTTCAGCAGGTAACACTATAATGTGTACTGTAAAACTGTTGGCTGACTTTGAAGGCAGTAACAATAAAGCTGTTAACCAAAGGTTTACAGAAATAACTGGAATTCTTTTGCAGCTTGAAGTCTGAGACTATTATTGTCTAATAAAAGTAATTCCCACAAGAGGATCTACTGGTGTGTTTTCTTTGGCCCTGAAGACCAGACAGTGTTTGCTTTTCTTTGCTAGTGTTTTATTTTCAGGTAAATCTCCATGATAAAGGTGGAGCCTGACTGGCCAGCAAAGATCCCTGACCATATGAATATTCAGAGTAATTGCATGGATCAGGGCAATATAGGTATATTAGCCTCCTTACATAAATCTACACCACTATAAAACCAAACACACTTCAGGCAGTGAGGTTGTACAAGGATACTTGAATTTCTTGTGAAATCAAGGCATATCATGGCCAAGTTGCCTCAAGTGCGCATTGTCTTACAAATGCACACCTATGCTTTGTATTTGAGTTTTATGCTATGGTAGGCACTTTAACACCTGTTGTGGTTTGACTTGAAAAGAGTTTCCATTATAGCTTCCAGTTTTCACCTACTCTTAACTTTGCAAAAATTTCACCTTTTCGGCTGCATTTTCTGTCTGGTCGCCACCCTAATTTTATTTTATTTTTTATTTTGTTTTTAAATGGGAACAAAATCTCTATGTGCATTTATTGAGTTAGAGAAAATTGGAGTGGGAAATTTTATATATTTTTTTCCATATTAAAGACAGCTGGGGTTTTTTTCAACACGAAAACAACAAAAATGGCTGAACACTGTCGCTTGAAAATTGGCCTGAAAATACACCTCAGTGAGGACAAGGGTATGTCTACACTGCAGTTAGATACCCATGGCTGGCCCGTGACAGCTGACTTGGGCTCATGTGGCTTGAGCTAAGGGACAGTTTTTAATTGTAGTGTAGATATATGAGGTTGGACTTCAGCCCAAGCTCTGGAATACTCTCAATTTGTTCATGGTCACTTTGAAATGAATGGTTTTGATGTCACAAGCTTATGGCATTTTGGAAATTGCTTTTAGGTTGTAGGTATGACATTAAACATTACACTCAATGTGAGTTTTTATTTAGTTTAGGAATGCCGGAATTTAAGTACACAGCTATTTACCTTCAGACTGGTTCATTCAAGAAGCTAACAAATCCTGCTAGTGGTCAGGAACTACTATTCCTATTAGAGAATCAAATGCTAAAGATTGAGAAGTGAGCAAGAATAATCCAGAAGGAGGGAAAATCAGTCCTCCGAACACTTGCTAATGAGCCTTCTGGGGTTGTTGATGACTTGCCAGGGTTTGGTACTGAAGTCATAAGTACAGCCATATGGGTCAGAGCAATGGTCCATCTAGTCCAGTATCCTGTCTTCTGACAGTGGCCAATGCTAGATGGTTCAGAGAGAATGAACAGAACAGGACAATAATCATGTGATCCATCCCCTGTAGTCCAATCCCAGCATCTGGCAGTCAGGCTTAGGGACTCCCAGAGCATGAGTTTGCATCCCTGACCATCTTGGCCATTGGTGGACCTATCCTCCATAAATTTATCTACTTCTTTTTTGAACACAGTTGTAGTTTTGGCCTTCACAACATGCCCTGGCAATGAGTTCTACAGGTTGATTGTGCGTTGTGTGAAGAAATACTGCCTTATGTTTGTTTTAAACTTGCTGACTGTTAATTTGGGTGATCCCATTGTTCTTGTGTTATGTGAAGGGGTAAATAACACTTCCTTATTCACTTTCTCTATATTATTTGTGATTTTATAGACCTCTATCATATCCACTCTTAATCATCTCTTTTCCAAGCTGAAAAGTTCCAGTTTTTTTTAAATCTCTCCTCATACAGAAACTGTTCCATACTCCTGATCACTTTTGTTGCCCTTCTCTGTATCTTTTCCAATTTTATTATATCTTTTTTGAGATGGGGTGACCAAAACTGCATGCAGTATTCAAGGTATGGGCGTACCATGGATTTCTAGAGTGGCATTATGATATTTTCTGTCATATTATCTATCACTTTCCTAATGGTTCCTAACATTCTGTTAGGATTTTTGGCTCCCACTGCACATTGAGCAGATGTTTTCAGAGAACTATCCACAATGACTTCAAGATTTCTATCCTGAGTGGCAATAGCTAACATCCTTTTGTATTAATAGTTTTCCCATGTGCATTACTTTGCATTTATCAACACTGAATGTCATCCACCATTTTGTTGCCCAGTCACCCAGTTTTGTGAGATCCATTTTTAACTTTTCGCAGTCAACTTGGACTTAATTATCTTGAATAATTTTGTATTGTCTGTAAACTTTGCCACCTCACTGTTTACTCCTTTTTCCAGATCATTTATGAATATGTTGAATAATACTGGTCCCAGTACAGACCCCTGGGGGACACCAATATTTACCTCTCTCTATTCTGGAAACTGACCATCTATTTCTACCTTTTTCCCCCTGTCTTTTAACCAGTTACTGATACATGAGAGCACCTTCCCTCTTATCTCATGACAGCTTATTTTGCTTATGATCATTTGGTGAGGGACCTTGTTAAAAGCTTTCTGAAAGTCCAGATACATTATATCCACTGGATCACCCTCGTCCACATGTTTGTTGAGCCCCTCAAAGAATTCTAATATATTGGTGAGGCATGATTTCCCTTTTCAAAAGCCGTGTTGACTCTTCCCCAACAAATCGTGTTCATCTGTGTGTCTGATAATTCTGTTCTTCACTATAGTTTCAACCAAGGGGGAGCTTTGAATTCAACAACCTGAAAGTTATGCTCAGCCCACCTCCCCAAGTGAATACCTGTTTTGACTGGTAGTAAACAATGCTAATATTTTGATGGAAACCCTCATACAGTCTGAAATTTTTAGGAGGCCGCTATAGGAAAGGAACAGAAGTTAGAAACATTCCATTCTCAAGCTGAGGAAAGTGAGACTTGTTGATTAGCCATAAAGCTTGTCAGACAATATCAACACATCCTGCTGAGAACTTACACAGCAGAAGCAACTTAGATCAATTATCAGGAGGCCCAATGAACAAGGTGCTACTGAGCTAGAGATTGTTGCTTTTCAAGTAGGCAGAAGAAACCAGGAAACCAGGGGTACTGAGTGTCCTGGAAATGGAGCAGACTAAGTAAGCAGAAAGTTCCTCCACCCTGGAAAGTAGAAGGTTAATATCAAATATAAGCAAGCAACACAGAAAAGGACCTGTTTGCGCTCAGAACCAGTCTGAAAATCATTTTTGTTCAGCAGATACAGAAATCAAGAGGCAGAAGCAATCTGTTGGAACTTTAACTTAGTGTACACATTTCATATGCTACTCTTGCCTTTATTCCCGTATAGGGGAAATGATCAAGAAGGTGGCTCAGATGGGACTGGCTGGCAGGTTTTCTGCAGGGATTCCTCTGCCACCACTGAATCTTAGGATTCTGGGCTCAGCTCAGCTTATATTAGCTGTTTGGCTTCAAACTAGAGGAAGCTCAAAAGAAGCTCTCTTCCATGAGAGTGAAGGGCAGCAGAGAATTTCCTTTGAGCTCTGCCACGTTGTATCCACCAAAGCTGTTTTGAGTTGCCCTCTCTTTTTTGTGCTCAGTTTGACTTGCCTCATCCCCTATCAATCAGCATTCCTTAAATGGTTGGTGCAACGGGCTGCAGGAACAAAGGATTTCTCTTTTAATGCAGAGACCTTCACTCCATTCTTGTATTGGTTTCCTTCTGCTTGATTGATGTGAAGCAGAGACAACCTATCAGTCCGCCCTGGTATAACAGTGTCATGGAAAAGAACCATCATGAAATCCTGGGTCCATGGAAGCAAGTGACAAAAATCCCATTGACTAAAGTAGAGCCAGGGTTTCACTCGGGTGAGTAAGTCCCTCTTGTAAGTCCACACAAATAATTGAATCATCTTGCCCTCCCCCCTAATAATAATAATTAATAATAGGGCTGTCAATTAATCGCAGTTAACTCACGTGATTAATTCAAAAAAATTAACCGCGATTAAAAAAATTAATCACTTGACAGCCTAAATAATCATAATTAATAATATGCTATTTCATACTTAGAGTGAGTCCAAAAGTTGTATCTAAAATCAATAAAAGAAATTTTAACTACTCTAAACTTAAATGTGTAGCACCATATGAAAAACAACAACAAATAACTAGGGCTGTCAAGCAATTAAAAAAATTAATCACAATTAATCGCACTGTTAGAAAACAATAGAATACCATTTATTTAAAATATTTTTGGATGTTTACTACATTTTCAAATATATTAATTTCAATTACAACACAGAATACAAAGTGTACAGTGCTCACTTTATATTTATTTTTATTACAAATATTTGCACTGTAAAAAACAAAAAAAAATATTTTTCAGTTCACCTCATACAAGTACTGTAGTGCAATCTCTTTATCATGAAAGTTGAACTTAAAAATGTAGAATTATGTACAAAAAAACTGCATTAAAAATAAAACAATGTAAAACTTTAGAGCCTACAAGTCCACTCAATCCTACTTCTTGTTCAGCCAATCACTCAGACTAACAAGGTTGGTTACAATTTGCAGGAGATAGTGCTGCCTGCTTCTTGTTTACAATGTCACCTGAAAGTGAGAACAGGCGTTCACATGGCACTGTTGTAGCTGGCGTTGCAAGATATTTATGTGCCAGATGAGCTAAAGATTCATATGTCCCTTCGTGCTTCAACCACCATTCCAGAGGACATGCTGACAACAGGTTTCTTCTTGATAACAATCCAAAGCAGTGTAGAGTGACGCATGTTCATTTTCATCATTTGAGTCGGATGCCACCAGTTGAAGGTTGATTTTCTTTTTTGGTGGTTTGGGTTCTGTAGTTTCCGCATCAGAGTGTTGCTCTTTTAAAACTTCTAAAAGCATGCTCCACACCTTGTCTCTTTCAGATTTTGGATGGCACTTCAGATTCTTAAACCTTGGGTCGTGTGCTGTAGCTCTTTTTAGAACTCTCACATCAGTACCTTTATTGCGTTTTGTCAAATCTGCTGGGAAAGTGTTCTAAAAATGAACATGTGCTGGGTCATCATCCGAGACTGCTATAACATGAAATATATGACAGAATGTGGGTAAAACAGAGCAGGAGACATACAATTCTCCCCCCAAGGAATACAGTTAGAAATTTAATTGACGCATAATTTTTTAATGAGCATCATCAGCATGGAAGCATGTCCTCTGAAATGGTTGCCGAAGCATGGAGGGGCATATGAATGTTTAGCATATCTGGCATGTAAATACCTTCCAACGCTCGCTACAAAAGTGCCATGCGAATGCCTGTTCTCACTTTCAGGTGACATTGTAAATAAGAAGCAGGCAGCAGTATCTCCCATCAATGTAAACACACTTGTTTGTGTTAGCGATTGGCAGAATAAGAAGTAGGACTGAGTGGACTTTTAGGCACGAAAGTTTTACACTGTTTTGTTGTTGAGTGCAGTTATGTAACCAAAAAAAATCTGCATTTGTAAGTTACACTTTCATGATAAAGAGATTGCTCTTCAATATTTATAAGAGATTAATTGAAAAATACTATTTCTTTTGTTTATCATTTTTACAGTACATATATTTGTAATAAAAAAATATAAAGTGAGCACTGTGTACTTTGTATTCTGTGTTGTAATTGAAAGCAATATTGAAAATGTAGGAAAACATCCAAAAATATTTAATAAATTTCAATTTGTATTCTATTGTTATAAGTGCGATTAATCGGGATTAATTTTTTTTTTTTAGTTAATCACGTGAGTTAAGTGCAATTAATTGACAGCCTCCCTACAAATAACCTCAGGCAGATTATTGTCAATGCAAATTTAGAACAGTAAAATAGTTGAGTCATAAAGTCCCCCACCAAAAAGGAGGAAATAATGAGTATCTATTAACACCATGATGGTTCACTTTCGGCTCAGTGTATTGGGATTTACTTGTAATTAATCATGTGCAAGACAGCAGAAATGGAGCCTCTAAATATCTATAAGAAAAATATATGCACATGTATATATAACGGATGGAAGACACACAGGCCTTTTTGGTTCTAACATAGGCCTTATGCTAAAGCTCTTCTATGTTTTGTGAGTTGAATACATCATTGGGCCCTGAAGTTTCCAAACCCATCAAAGAGGTTTTACATGTCTTATGAAAAGTTCTAGATCTGTTGTTGTTTTTTTTTAAATACATTTCTAGGAAGATTTCTTAAAATGCAATAAGAACATAATTTGTAAATAGAAAAATTAACATTTTGTGGCATAGGAATATATATATATATATATATATATTCATCCATCCATCTAGCCCATCCTGTAACAACCTCCACCTCCCCAGTTTTAATATTTTTTCCAGAATTGTAAATAAATATTTTCTTGAGTAGGCCCTGCCATGGGGGAGAACCTTTGCACCCAGTTAAAAAACTAAAGTGCTCCCTAAAGGTCAGAGAATTGTATTATTCAGCAATTCTTGTTAGTGAAGAGGAAAAATTATTATTATTGAAAAACTGAAATAGAAATGTATTATGATGGTGTAACTTAGAATTATCACTTTTGAATCAAAAAGTAAATATAACTCTTAAATTTGTCTGGGCAGTCTTGCTAGGACTGGACATTTATACCCCCGCATGTAGCTTTATTTTTCCCAATCACATGCAGATGGGAAGAAAAGATTTGCTGTTAATTCCCACAGGTTCCTGCACTGTACTTTCAACCCCCTTTAGTAGTGGGTAATAATTTTGAACGAGTGCCTTTGGGGAAGTTATCTCTGCAGTGCATTTGGTGAAGGGGAATGGGCTTGGAGAGTACCACAGAGGGGCTGGCCCTCTACACCACTTCCCTAGCCCAGTCTGAATGCCTTGAGTTTGGTATTTCTCCATGGATCTTGGTATGTACACCAGGTTGGAGGAGCACAAGTCCTGACTGGTTGGGACGCAACCCAACAGTAGCATGATAACGCAGGAACTCGCTGAATTTTCTGGTTTATATTACCCATCCCTGAGATTTTCCTGCAAGAAGGCATGATACAGCCCTGCATAGCTATTGCAATGAGTAACTATTGTAAACTATAATTCCTGAGTAACTTCATGCTGTTACAAGATAACTTTAAACCCTGCTTACAGCTGAAAATTCTGTAATTACACAGTTGTTCCTGTCATGTTCTAAAAACCTTATGGCAGTGCTGCAATTTTATAGTTCACATATAACAGTCCTGACATAACTGTGTAAATCTCCGTGGATATAAATTACAAGATAATTACTTATTATTTTTATTCTGATTACAGTGTAGCACACACCACATAATGCAAGCATTAAAAGTGTACATCAGACATCATGTAATGCAGCAAAAGAATTATTTTTTAAAGAGCTTTTTGTGTTTTCTAGTTTTCTTTTTCTTTTTTATTTGTCTCTGATCAGTGTGTTAATATCTGTAATTAAACTACGAAAGACCATAAGGCATATTTTAAAGGTTAGTTGCATAATTTTTTAACATTTCCTTATATTCTCTTGCATTACTTAAGTTCATGCAGTTATATTATGCACTCTGACATGTCATGTCATGTTTGCTCAACTGTTTTACTACTAGTCAAAACTAAAAGTTTTTTTTTTTTCAGTTCGCTCTCTGCAGGGTCAGCCAACTTAAGGAAAATGAAGCTGTCTGCTATCAGCGTATACATCATCAGCAACAATAAACATGCTAAGATCAGAACCTGCATTTTGTTATCTGACTATTGTTGATAGCAGCACAAAGACAGCTTGATTTTCATTAGCTGGGTTGATCCTGCAGGGCTAAGAGCAGGGGAAAATGTATTTTGACTTGAAGTAAACCAAGGAAACATGACATGGAAGTCAGGGAGGGATTATATATGCATCCCTAAGGTGTCATTTTTAACAAACTGATTTCTTTCACTTGAGGAAATTCTGAATAAACCACTGTACAGATTCCTATAACTGTCCAGCTGGCAAAGGCCAATGTTTCTGACTCTGAATTATGCATTATGCTCTCCCCTTTCCTTTTGCTCATGTTTCGCTTACAGTTATTTTGTGGGGAGAGGGCAGGGAATGAAAATATTAAGTTCATGCAGTCTGGAAATTCAGATTTTTCATATAAAAGTGGCTTGTATATCTCATTCTAAGAATTTTTATAAGCTTACATAATTTGCCTTTTAAAAAAAACATATTTAGGTTTTTTTTTGCTCTCCCATAGATTCAAACAGACAAGGTGGATGAGGTAATCTCTTTTATTGGACCAATTTCTGTTGATGAAAGAGGCAAGCTTTTGAGCTTTCACAGAGCTCTTCTTCAGGTCAGAGGAGCTCTGTGTAATATTGTCTCTTTCATCAACAGAAGTTGGTCCATTTAAAGATATTACCTTACCCATCTTGTCTCTCTTATATCCTGGCACCAACATGGCTACAACAATGCTGCAAACATAGATTCAAATACGTACTTGAGGCCAAAGACTGGGCTGGGGGAATGGCTGCCTCCACTCTACACGTAGACCATGTTTCCCCCCCCCCATTTAGAAGCCATTCTTTTTTTCTTTCAATGTATATTTGTTAAGGATCAACGGGGGTGGAATGTTGTGGTGAACCACCACAAGGGAAACCTGGTGCTGGACAGATAGGGAGTTCAGGTTGCATAGCTAGTGGGAGGTACATCCATGACATTATGATTTCTTCACCACCGCTTCACCTTGTGGAGCTCAGTGCCAGGAGACTTTGTAAGCTTCTTCTGTAAATAAAGTTCTGCTTTTTAATACTACTGGAGTTTATTCGTGGAGTTAGTTGGGCATCTCAGGTGCATCCAGACAGAAGCAAAATTTGGCCCTAAGTCTACAGTACTGTAACACTGCTTGGGAAGTCACACCAGCAGCTGGTTTTGGCCTGCTGTTTCATGACTGTGTCACCATTGTGCTGTGAGGACTCAATTGCACCTTCAAGATATAGCTGCAGAAGAGGGGCAGAGTTCAAGGAGCAATTCAGGAAGCCAGAATTCCTGTTAGAACTTCCAATACATATCAGGAGCATGCTAAATATTACTTGCCTTTGGAGGAAGCAACATAATCCACACTGCATGCTCTACCAGCCCTGCCATAACCCCACCTCCTTGTCATCCATCACCACCCACTTTATAATGCCTTCTGCCCTAAGACAGAGTACTGTTCCTGTGGTCTGTAGAGTGCAGGGACTGACATTGTTCCTCATAGCTGAACATGAGAGAGAGAGTGGGCTCTACTGGAGTGAGTGGATACTTGTCATTGGACAGAGGTATGAACTTTTGTAATCCTTCCCAGGTCAGGTGTCTAGGGCTGGTGAGTAAAAGTCAGAGTCTTATCAGCATTCCCTTGTGTCACACAATCTTCACTTGATACCTCAGCAAGCAACATGGCACCATCTAGTGTCTCTGCCAACACCAACGTTGAACTATGCCATTGCTGTGACACAAGTGCAGCATTTATTGCTTTTCAGGAACCAAATATGCTGCTGAAATAAGATCCTTTACACCATCGTTATCAGATCGCAGGTTCCAAAATTATCAGCTCTTAGGCTTTTGAACTACGGGCTTTTATCGGCAGAACCAGAATACTCCTGAACACTTAACAGCAAACTTCTTATTTACATGACATTGCCAGCCATGGTTTTCTTTATTTTCTTTTTAATTTCAGAGTGTTAAAGTTGACAAAGGTCCAGATAGCAATTATAAAATTACCCAACAAGTTAATCCTATAGAATTCAAGTTATTTTGTATGAGGGAAGAGATTCTTGGTAGTAAAAAGGGATGATACTTGACATCTCTGATGTCTTCAGTTGTCTGTATTCTATTTTATTAGAGTCAAGTATTTAAGTTTACTTGAAGAAAAACAGAGATGTTAATTGTCATGTCAGAGCACGTACATGACAAGATACATTTAGTTATTGAATAGATAAGGAACATTTCAGTGCCATACAGTTATGGTTGAGGTAGCACAAGTGAATGGTGACATCTTTTATTTAACTCGCTATTACATAAAAAAAAGGTCCTTATGTATTTTCTTAAGAACTTATCCAACCTCAGACTTTTAAACTATCAGTATTTGTCAGCTGAAATAGACTCCAGAATATTTAACAGAAAATGTCTTAGGAAAAAGACATTGGCAACCAGAGTTATCTTTATTTTAATGTCAATGTCAGGAAGTTGAAACATATTCTATGTTTCATTATGATGAATTGTACTTGTGGATCTAAAACTAACATTTAGTTAAGTTTCATTTCACATTTCATTGATGATGGTTGAAAGGGGAAAAAGCATCTGTGACCTGATATAAAAATACCCAGGTAATCAGTGAAGAGTATAATACCTTTTCTAAGTAAACTGCCACCTGTTTATTTCAGTGAGAATTCATCTCTTCTTTCTTTTCTATCATTTGCAAAACTGTCACAAAATCATGTTTTCCCAAGTTTATGAAACAGTAAGTGTTTCACTGTGGTCTTGAATTTTTGTTTGTATTAAAAAGTAGTAATTGCTATTAGAAAACTGAAATTTCATCATAGCAAGGACAACTCTACAAAAAGGTGATTTTTCATGTGGGACAAATTCAAACAACAATTTTGCCATTTTTTCCCTATTAAATGACATGTTCACCAATGGAACTATTGAAATTTTACCTGTGAACATTCACTAGAACATCATGCCCCTTGCATACTTGTGAAAACTGATGGTTTTGCATGACTAATACAACAAACCAGCAGTTGGTTTGTGGAATCTATAAATATAAAATAAGAGAACATTCAAAATTTCACTAATATTACTCAACTGGAAGATGTTGGACTAAGTGTGTGTTGATTTGGAATGACTACTTATATAATCCAGCCAGCTGTGAATTTATACAGAATATCATCATTAGTAGAGACAGTGGTGGACAAAACAGAAAAGAGATAGGTAGTAAAGAGAGTACTAGTGTGTTAGGAACCCACTAATTATCTTTACTATAGCACAATTATTTTAGCAACAGTATATCTTCAGTTAATATAGTCCTTACTCATATAAAGCTTCCACTAACTTCAGTGGGAGTTTTGCTTGCAAAACTAGAATAAGATCAGGACTATAGAACTACTGATTTGATCAATACAAGAGGTTGGTTGCAGGAAGACTTCATAAAGCAGTGCAACTTGTAGCACAAATTTGAGACAAAGCGATTTGTTTTTAGAATGAACAACACTTTTTTATGTTGATTGTCCTGATGGCCGTATGGGCTAGATTGGGTTCCAAAGGCACAGCCCATAGTAAGGGAAAGCAGGTTGCTGTGCTGCCTCGGGTGCATCTAAAATAAGGAAGGGTATATAAACCCTATATATGGGTTACATCCTCCATATTAGGAGGATGTGATTTTCCTGAAATGGCAAAAGTTGGATCTGGTGACAGCACTAATGTGACATTCTTGTTGTACATAGGGTTGCCAGGCATCTGGTTTTGACTGGAATGCCAGGTCGAAAAGAGACCCTGGTGGCTTTGGTCAGTACCACCGACTAGGCCATTTAAAGTCCGGTTGGCGGTGCAGTGGGGGCCCGGGGCCAAGAAAGGCTCCCTGCCTGCCCTAGCTTCATGCAGCTCCTGGAAGTGGCCACCAGATCCTTGCGGCCCCTAGACACATGGGCGGCCAGGGAGGCTCCATGTGCTGGCCCTGCCCCATGTGCCGACTCTGCCGCTCCCATTGGCTGGGAACCACAACCAATGGGAGCTGCGGGAATGGTGCCTTTGGGTGCGAGGGCAGCACGCAGAGCCTCCCTGGCCACACCACAGCCTGCAGGGGCTGCAGGGACTTGGCGACCGCTTCTTGGGAGCCACAGTAAGCACCACTGGGACTCTGAACCCCCTCCCACATCCAAACTCCCTCCCTGAGCTCACCCCCCCCAGCACACAAACACCCTGCCCCAGCTCTGAGCCCCCTCCTGCATCCGAAACCCCTCATCCCTGGCCCCACCTCAGAGCCCAGACGGAGCCTACACCCCCTCCTGCACTCTGAACTCCTTGGCTCCAGCCCGGAACCCCCTGCTGCATCCCAAAGCCCTCATCCCCGGCCTTACCCCAGAGCCTGCACCCCCAGTCGGAGTCCTCACCCCCGCAACTTCGTACCCCAGCCCAAAGCCCTCTCCCGTACCCTGATCCCCTCATTTCTGGCCCCCCACCCTAAGCCCAACCTCCAGCCCACAGCCTATACCCTCCCCGCACACAACTCCTTGCACTATCCCAGAGCCCTCTCCTACACCCCATACCCCTCATCCCTGGCCCCACCCCTGAGCCCGCTCCCCCAGCTGGATCCCTCATTCCCCTCCTGCACACCAACCCTCTGCCCCAACCCAATGAAAGTGAGTGAGAGTGGCGGGGGAGAGCGAGCGACGGAGGGACAGTGGATGGAGCGAGTGGGCCTTGGAGAAGTGGCGGGGCAGGGGTGAGGCCTCGGGGAAGGGGTAGGGCATGGGTGTTTGGTTTTGTGCAATTAGAAAGTTGGCAACCCTAGCTGTACAACCCAGAACAAGAATAATATAAATTGTGATCACAGTGACGCTGCTGGTTTGGATGTGTGCATGCAAGTGGGGAGCAATCACAGCAGATTTGCACTTGGAGGTTTTCAGCCTCAGAATATTATCCAGCTATGTACTTCAGAGAAGAAGGACAATAGCAATTAGACAGCTTGAGAGAGATTTTATGTCAAGAAACAAGGAAAGGTAGCTGTAAAAAAAAGGAGTCCTAGAAGCCTCTCTAGAAGCTGCCCAAGTCTTTAGAATAGTGTGCTTCTCTTATGATCAGTTTTGCAGTTTAAAAAAAATGAGTTAACTATAAATTGAGGAGGAAAATAGGAAACCAAGATAGTGTGGAAAACTAGAATTTGATTGTCAACTCCGTCAACTCCTGATGTCATGTTGAGGTAAGACCCATTTGTAAATAAATGGTGAGTTGTTATCCATGACGCTTCAAGAAATTATTTTATTGAGACAGAATAGTTACAGGCAGCTGACGCATATTCTCCATTCTCTACCATTACACCAGCCAGCTACTCTGCACTTCACTGTGATGGGGTCTGATTCTTTATCACAGAATATAGCATGAAGCAGTGACTGCTGAGAGGTGCATGGTTCTTTTAAGTGCTTATAATCTTGTCCTTGAAATCCGTTATCAAACATGTGGTTGACTAAACCCCCACCAACATGCTGGCATAGAGCTGTATATTTTGGAGGTTCACTCTGATAAGTACTGAACAGCTGATGTAGCTGTCCTGCTATATAAAATTTTCACAACGATAGCAAAGAAAGGGATTTTCTTTGAACATTACGAAAGCCTTTAATCTTCCCCTTTTTAATCCATGCTATTTATATGTTATTAGTTCCTTAGCAATAGCAGTGCATATTTGTTTAAGTTGTCCTATTATCATGTTATTACTTTCCTTGAGAATCGGGTCATTTTCTGGGACAGTGGAGAAGTTAAACAAGGGTTACATGTTTCTACACTTGAAAGGGTAAGAATGGTTTGATTTACTGTCTCTTTTTTATTTTTCATTTTTTTCATTCAAGACTTAACGACAAAAAATTTTGTTTTTGTTTTGTTTTTATTTTTTTGTCTAACCTCCAGACACGAAATGGCCAGGGCCAGAAGGCACTTGTGAGTTAGTCTATGATATTTCAATTGCTTATGCTATTGCTTCTGTGAAATGTGTGTGTATTTCCTATGAAGAGTTTTTTATTCCTATCCATGGAAATAACATATTTTTCTGTCAGCAGTCATTATTTACCACATGGCAAACACAAAGTTACATTTTTTAACAAATGCAAAATTCTTTTGCATTTAATTCTTGGAGAAGTCGTGCAGAGATTCCTACACAATGTGTTCATTCACTAACTAAGGGGGAAATAGATCTCTTCTGAATATAATACGCTGTGGACTGCACTATTATAATTACTCAATAAGGGCATGATCCTGCACCATTAAAGTCATTGGAAGAAGGCTGAGATCTTAAAACGTGGTTTTCCACTTCCTAACACCAGTTTAAAACTAGTGTCACTCTATTGGGAATCACTCTAAAACATAGTGGAAGAAGTCAATATGCATCAGTTAGCTACAGAGGGTGAATATTAGATAGCCAATGAAAAATCAAAGAAGAGCTATTTTTTTCTTTGGAGAGAGAAGGACTGATTTTTAATATTGTTTTCTCTATAATGATACCAGTTACAGCATATTGATTAATCTGCATCAAATCAATAGAATTAAATGATGTAAGTCATTTCAGTGTTGTTGTTTTTTACATTTAACAGATATGTCGTGTGCATAATTCTTAGTTAAAGACCAGTATAAAATGGAAAGAGAAGTAAGTTGTCTTGAGGTCATTTTATAATTGAGTTGGACTGAAGATGTGATTACAACTTGTACGCTAAATGTATTTTAAGCATTAAAAGCCCAGTTCATTCTAAAGAAAAGCACATTTGGGCTGAAGATTTTCAAAAGCACTCAATGTTGACCTGATTCTGCTCCTGTTGAAGTCCACGGGAGTTTCATCCCTGGCTTCAATGGGAGTAGAATTAGAGCAGTACTGAGTGCTTTTGAAAAAGCCAGCCCTTGGAATATGGAAAAACCTTAATTTTTTTTTTTTACAGTGAAGAGAGAGCTGTCAAAGGGGGGGTTAATTTCTGTAGAACCCACTGTAATAAAGGTGTGATTGCATGTTGACTTAAGATGTGTTTAGGGGATTAGTTAAGGATGCAGACTAAACAGGGACTATAAGGTCTAGGTAGGATATTAGGAAAAACTATTTCACTAGGAGGGTGGTGAAGCACTGGAATGGATTACCTAGGGAGGTGGTGGAATCTCCTCCCTTAGAGCTTTTTAAGGCTTGGATTGACAAAGCCCTGGCTGGGATGATTTAGTTGGTGTTGGTCCTGCTTTGAGCAGGGGGTTGGACTAGATGATCTCCTGAGGTCTCTTCCAACCCTAATCTTCTATGATTTTATGAATCCAGTCAAACCAAATGGCATCCAATGGCTGATGCTGATCCTGGTTTTCTGCCTGCTTCCTGCTCACCAGTACTCATGGCAGACCCAGTATCTCCTGGTGATTGCTTCCTATCTTCCAGCCATGCTTTGTTGGTCCTTTGTTGGAATTCAGGCCTACTTTCTGCCTCAATCCATACATGGAAGGGTTCCTTTATCAGTGGATGGGGTCTGAGCACAAACACCCATCAGGAAAAGGCTCAGGGAGAACCATCTACACCATTAAAGATCAACAGTTCCTCTGAACCACTGTATAGGCTGGTGATACAAAGAGTGCAAGGCAACACTATATGATCATGGATGCTTACGCCATTTAGCAAACATATTGTTCAGCTGGTGCATACTCAACAAACTCCAAAGTGATGGAGAAGCTTTGCTGAAAACTGTGCTAAGAGGGAATTACAGTAATCAGGTGTTATGATCTCAACTGCAAAGGATGCTGTTGTGAGGCTGCCACAGAGTAAATAAAAGGTGCAGCCTGCACAGAATGTGTGAAAGGAATAAAACTGCACCTCTGTACAATGTCCAACATAGGTGGGCTTGCTATGGAAAGAGTTTAGTTGAAAGTGACATGAGTCTCTAAACTACAATTATCCCATGAATATGTCTGCTAAATAAGTGTGAACATGAATGAATGTGCCAAAATGGCAACCTTTAAGCAGTGGTAAGACTTCTGTTTTTCAGCAGTGGAGAATGAAATAGATGTGATGTATCGAGCTGACAAAACCATCCTGTCATTTCTTCTGAGCAGACACTGAATCTGCACTGGTCCGGCCCACAACATTTTGGCACCTGAGGCAGGGAGCTCCCATTCCCTCTCGCTTGGACCAAAACTTTGAAAGGTCTCAATTCTGCCTTCCTCCTGTTCTACTCCTCTCGTGGTACTGCTCTGCTATCTACCCCAATAAAGGAGAACTAACAACTTAAAACGCCTTGTTCAAAAATTTTAAGTAACACTTAACTTTCAAACGCCTGAACAGCAAACTTTTCTTGTCTGTATAGTAAATACTGGCATTTATATCTGTTTGAATAATCGAAGAGGTGGCTTCTTGGTTGCAAAGATTTTAACTGCTTCCTGAAGGTCAACAGTCTTGGCCAGCTCATGCTCTATTCAGATGGTTGCAAGGCCGACCAGCCTCTCCTGTGTCATTGTGGAGCATAGATGTGTTTTGATTAACTTCAAAGCTTGGAGAAGCTGCATTTTCCACTGGCAACTGTTACAGGAAGTGTTAGAAGTATGTGCAAAGCAACAAAAGCATTTGGAAAGAGGGTGGTCATCTTATTTGTGCACATATATTCCAGAACAGCCTTTGGAGTTGATCCTGCTGAAATTGTATCTTGAAAGGGCTTTCAGTTCATCACCTTAATCACTCTCATCAATATCGCACTTGTCATCATGTGTCAACACTGTCTCTAGTGCCCTGCATTGCTGGTGTAGGTCTTCTTCAGATATAGTGAGGAGTTTTGGAATATCATACAACATCCCAAATATACTGCTGTGTTCCTTGAGCTGCATAAAACGTTCTTCAACTGACTGTATTGCACGATCTAGCACCTGGTTAAAGAATTCGACTTTGAATTGTTGTTTGGGGTCTCTTATGGGATTATCCCGTGCCTCATAATCAAAATGTCTCCTTCTTCCTCCTGGAGCGGCAAACCGTGGCCACTGGGAGCGGTGATTGGTCGAACCTGCGGACGTGGCAGATAAACAAACCGGCCCAGCCCACCAGGGGCTTTCCCTGAACAAGCGGCGGCCCTAGTTTAAGAACCACTGACCTAGACTTAAGGAACTAAACTCAGCAGCAGTTGTTTCTTGCGCCTCCACCACACTCTTCTCTGATCTACACTTTTCTTCAGGAATGTGCATGATTACATCTATTTGAGATGGAGATATGGATGCTGTAGGTCACCTGCACTCTGACTAACTGGAAGATCAGGCATCTCCTCACCACTCACATCCTCACTAGGGCCGCAAGGCTCACCATGAACATTTGTGTCTATGTATCTCAGGAGAGCTCCTTCCTGCTTAGATAGAAAAGCTTCCTTTGCTTGCTTTCTTTTTCTGAATGCTGCCCCAGAGGGGCATTTTCTTCTTTCACTCATGACTGCTGTTCTTTGCCAGCTATAGTTGCTTTCAACACTCAATTGAAGGGGACAAATAAGCACGCTGGTAGCAGGACCTGAGTGAGAGAAGATATCAGCGCCTAACTGGCTCCTACTACTTCAGTTGACTGCCTGTTCTCAAGTGGGTTCAGGGAAGCAGCAGGAAACAGGAAGCTCCCTGAGAAGCTCCTCCTCTCTCCCTGCAGCTCCTGCTGCTTTCTGTTATTCCCTCTTACCTTTTCTCCTGCCTGCCTGTCATGTCTCTTGTGCCCTCATTCCTCCAGCACAGCACTCCACCATTTCTGTGCATCTAGAGCAGAGAGAATACATATGTACCAGCAGCAGATACAATTTTCTACACTCTGGGTCCTAGTGGCGTCCCCCACAGCCTGGCATCTGAGGCGGCCGCCTCAGTTCACCTCATAGTAAGGCCAGCCCTGAATCTGCAGGATCCCCTTTTCTAGTGCATGTTACCTATTGTCTTTGAACAGTTTCCCAGGATACTCCCAGCCATAGGGAGGATCCAGTAGTTCACAGACAGCACCTACCAAGTGACTGTCCCTCAGTTTCTGAATGCCAAACCTCAGACCTAGAGGCTAAACCTGGATGCTTTTAAAAGGCTTTTTTCTTTTCTTTTCTTTTCTTTTCTTTTCTTTTCTTAGTCTGTGATGACTCATGTTTATTCAGAGTGTAGAAATGCAATCTAAACTTGAGAGCCCAGATCTATCAATGTCTTTCCATTGACTCCATTGTCTCTTCCAGGCTAGAAGATGGGTCTTTACTAGAAGCTGGTTGTGTATGAACCCTGATTTGGAAGAGCCCCTCCCTGTTGTGAGATGTAGTTGAAACTGTAGCACAGGTTATGAGCACAGTTTCCTATGTATATAAATACTTAGATTCATAACCACAATCTGTATACATATCTCATAATGAACTTCAATTTCTGAACATTACAAACTTTAATAAAATGTGTTCATAGAGTCATTAGGTTTGGGAGGTCATTTAGTCCAACCCCCTGCTTAAAGCAGGACCAACCCCAACTAAATTATCCCAGCCAGGGCTTTGTCAAGTGGGGCCTTAAAAATCTCTAAGGATGGAGATTCCACTACCTCCCTAGGTAACCCATTCTAGTGCTTCACCACCCTCCTAGTGAAATTGTCCTTGTCCTTGTTGAACCTCATCAGATTTTTTTTGGCCCAATCCTCCAATCTGTATAGGTCACTCTGGACCCTAGCCATACCCTCCAGTGTATCTACATCTACTACCAACTTAGTGTCAACTGGGAACTTGCTGAGGGTGCAAACCATTCCATCGTGCAGATCATTAATGAAGATGTTGAACAAAATCCACCCCAGGACCAACCCCTGGGGCACTCCGCTTGATACTGGCTGCCAACTAGACATTGAGCCATTGATCACTACCCATAGAACCCAACGATTTAGCCAGCTTTCTATCCACCTTATAGTCCATTCATCAATCCATACTTTTTTAACTTGCTGGCAAGAATACTGTGGGACTCTGGGAAACCATATCAAAAGCTTTGCTAAAGTCAAGATATACTCAGTACAAGTTTATTGTACAATCATTCAATATGCAATCAGTCTGTTCAACTGCACATTTCGGGGGGTTAAACACTCTGTTCTCACTTTTGGGGGGTCTGGATCCTGATTGTCACAAAATACATGTGGAACTGAAGAGCCATTGCATTCTCAGTCCCCAGAGAGGAGAGGTTGGACCTGGGGCAGTACCCTGGAGTCAAGACCAGAGTCAAGAAGAGATGGTTTCTCCTTTGTTGCCATATGTATGAGAATAGTCAGTCCTCCATTTGCTAAGAAAGGCATTAATAATACCTGTCAGTAATCATACCAGAACATCATTATTTACTTTAAGCAACCCAGAAAGATAGAAATACAGCTAGCAGGTCTCAGAAAACTCAGAAGAACATGGGTATCCTAATTAGAGACCAATTTTAAAGTCAACTAAATGAGACAGTCTATGAAGAACATGTAAGTCTTGCAGTCAAAGTTTCAAAGAGAGAAAGATGTTGGATGTTTCAGCAATTCTGAAGCTACTTACACTCAAAAAAATTCTAGTTGGAAATTTGTCCATGTGCCGTATACGCCTGCTGTTGTACTTAAGGTTAATTTTGTCCCTTCAGATTGCTTTCTTTTCCTCTGTCATCCTCATATTTATAGGTTATTTGGTTCATTTATGCCACTAAAGGAAGTTGCACTAAAGTAATTATTTTGTGCTGAGATTTTCAAAGGAGCAGAAGGAAGTTAGGCACCTAACTCCCACTGAAATTCAAGCTCCCTTTGGGTCTTTTGAGAATCCCAACCTTGTTTACTAAGCACCCGATCTGTATTGCTTTCTTCAGGTGCTGAGTGGTCAGGAGGTGTCTGCAGGTTAGAATATATATTTTTAATCTAATATGTGTAGGAACTAGATACAGCAAACATTTTGAAAAAGCCAAAACTCAGACCACGAATTAGAAGAAATGTGTCTTGATTATATATATGTGTCTTATATATAACTAAATATAAACAAAATGTAGGTTTCCCACTCTCAAAATGACCTGGCCTTATCAAAAACCTTGTCTTTCAAAATGTACAGACAACTATTGGATCTATAAAATACTTTGCTAAGAAAGAAGATTATGATGCACAAATTTAGAGCAATAACACAAAAATGGAGGCAAACATATATATCTAGGAAGAGGCATATACCAATCAATTATTGGGCATTAGCAGTTACAGAAAAAAACACATGCACACATTCAAAATAAAGATGAGCTGAAATGTATGTCTGCCCAGTTACAGTCTTCAGGGACTATTGCTAAATTGAGGTTTTATTCAGTCTTTGAAACAAAGGAGGCATATATGCACAGTCCATGTTAAACTGCTGCACAGTTCTACTTGCTGGAAAAGGCTACCTACTTCATGGCAGATGAGACCCAAGATTATCATGTTATCCTTCCTTTTAAAGGTCCATTGCTCCAAACCTGTTACTCCATATAGAAGTGATCACATTATTAACCAGGAGCACCAAGGGATGTGTATAAAAACCAGTGGTAAAAATGCATATAGATGATATTTCCAAATGGTCTGCTGGAGAGACCAATGTATTACTAAATTACAAGCCACATTAGGACTGAGAGTCAGTATTCAGTTTAGTGCTTCAGCTACTGAGAGATAGGGTGAGAGAGAAAAGACAAGAAATTCTAATTTTAATTCTATGTAGGTGTAAAATTTTACTTTTTCTTTAATGCCTATTAATCTTATAACTGGGAATACTCAGAAAAAATATAGTGACATGTAATGAGTATTTCAGACAATGACTTCAGAGTGTCTTTATAATGCAGTGATTTCCCACTGTCGCTAGTACATCTTAAGATGGAAGCTGAGATGACTGGATAGTTGCCTGATAAGTGTTGTTAAAAGCATGGAATCCCTGAACTGGAATCTTCATAACCTGATGATTTTTCTGAATTAAGTGATGGACTACTGCAAAACACCTATTTTTAATGTAAGATATAGGATAGGAATGAATCGCTCTTGAAACATAAATTTCATACTGCTAATAACAGGGGGTTATTTTACTCATATGTAGTAATACACATAGCAGAAGGATTGAGGTCCAATGGACCTTTGAGATTTATCTCAGGGAATGGGTGGGAGAATTTGGGGGCTATGGAGGAGGCCGATGGCAGTCTCCAAATCTTGTATATCCCTAGAATTTGCAGGGAAAGCAAATTCCAACTCCACAGAAAGACCAGTTCCTGCTTCTTAGCACCTGAACCAGGCTCCCTGTGAAACAGCTGTCCAACCCCCTGTGCCTATCCTCTACCACAGTGGTTCTCAAACTAGGGCTGCCGCTTGTTCAGGGAAAGCCCCTGGCATGCTGGGCTGGTTTGTTTACCTGCTGCGTCCGCAAGTTTGGCCGATCGCAGCTGCCAGCGGCCGTGGTTCGCTGTTCAAGGCCAACGGGGGCTGCGGGAAGCAGTGGCCGGTATGTCCCTCCACCCGCGCTGCTTCCTGCCGCTCCCATTGGCCTGAAGTAGCAAACCGCGGCCAGTGGGAGCTGCAAAAGGCCAAACCTGCAGATGCGGCAGGTAAACAAACCGGCCCGGCCCGCCAGAGGCTTTCCCTGAACAAGTGGCGGCCTAGTTTGAGAACCACTGCTTTACCCCACTCCTTGTAAAGGGCAGCATGGCACAGGAGTTCACCACTGATGGTTTTGCAGTGAGTATTTCTACCCGCTGGGGAGTGGGGGAGCATGTTTCCTAAAGCTCCCCTACTATTGCTATACCCCCCAGAAGAATATCTCAGTACTAAAAACATTCAACCATGAAATTTTGTAGCTTCCGGTATAGAACATAAAATGTTTGTCTTTTCAGTATTGGGCATTATGAGCAGTTGCCAGTATGCTTCTGTTTTATTTTGCCTTTTGCTTAAAATGAAATTCAGGAATCTTGCTCTTCACATGAAGGCATGAATGAACTTTCTTTAAGCTTGTTTTTATTATATTTTAAATTGCAAAATGTAAACATGTATAAATAATCTATAAAATATTACACATTCACAGAGCTGATACATCCAATAAATAATACAGAACCCTACCCACTGTGGATATTAGATAGTTCTCATATGCTGGTACCAATAAAAATAAATAAGTAATACTCCACAATTACATAGCTTCTTTTTTTCCCCATAGATCCCAAAGATGGATAAACATAGTTGATAACTAAGGCACACAGTGGTTAAGGTTGAAATTTTCAAACATGGGTACTTAAATTTAGATACCTACATTAATATTTACATACTTACATATAATTTGAATGGTCCTTGTGTGTGTTCAGCCCCTAGGAAGCCAGGCTGCTTTTATTAAGGGAATAAATATGAAAAATGTGCCAAAGTTTGAAAATATTGCCCTTAGTGAATTGCCCTGGATCACACAGCAGTTCAGTGGCTGAGTCAGCATTAGCACCCAGGGCTCTTCACTCCCATGTACAACATACTAGAGTACTGCTGCTCTCACAGGTATGCCTGTATTGCCTTTAATGGACACAATTAATTCAGTCCATAATGTTTAAAAGTAACATTTTTGTCATGTATATGATAGGGAAGGACTAAAATTGTAATTAATACCTCTGGAGCCCTACTGACTTCGGTAGGGTCAAGCTGATGTAACTAAGAGTAGAATTTGGACTGATAGACTCTTATGGAGGAGCACTAGCCATTTCCTGACATTTGTATACTCATAAAACACAGATATTCAATGTATATGGATAGTGAAACCCACATCTTCATTTATGTTTTGTTGAAAGTTATGGTACTGGAATAAAAGGTATCAGTGGAGACTATTAAGATAATTATTGTATACTGTATGGGTATCAAACAACAGAAACCAAAGCATTCATTTTATGGAGAAGTGTTTATCTTCTGGAGGTTATCCGAGTGGCAAGTTCATCCTTATTTGATAATAATGAAACATAAGTTTGATGTGTTTGCTTGAGTAAGATTGCCATCTGGTAAATAATATGTTTTGTGAGTGTTGATAACAATCATGATGTAAGCCAAAATTGACTTATCATGATTGCTGCAAATAACACTTGAGTGTCCTAACTTAGTTTGATTTTTTTCTTTGTGGAATTGAGAAAATGTATTTTGAGAAGCTTCTTGTATTTATAAGTTTTTTGTGCAATGTAAAGCTTGCATTTTCAAAAGCAATAATTACAGCTGATTACTCTTTCTTTATACTTTAATTCTAAAGTAAAAAAAAGGTTGTTTATATTATTGTAAGTATCATTATTTATATTTAGGTTTTGCCATTTGGCTGGTTGAAGTTTATTTTTTTTGGATTTAGAACACTATTTTTTAAATTATTTATTTATTTATTTACATTGCTGTGCTGTCACATATTGGGAATATGCAGAACCGCTCAATTAGAAGTTGCCCACTTCACATTTAATTGAACTAGCTACTAGCCTATATAGTGTCCTAGTGATGAAAGAAAGTAATGTGTCCTTCACTCCTATGAAGGAGATCATAGAATCATAGAATCATAGAATATCAGGGTTGGAAGGGACCTCAAGAGGTCATCTAGTCCAACCCCCTGCTCAAAGCAGGACCAATTCCCAACTAAATCATCCCAGCCAGGGCTTTGTCAAGCCGGGCCTTAAAAACCTCCAAGGAAGGAGACTCCACCACCTCTCTAGGTAACGCATTCCAGTGCTTCACCACCCTCCTAGTGAAATAGTGTTTCCTAATATCCAATCTGGACCTCCCCCACTGCAACTTGAGACCATTGCTCCTTGTTCTGTCATCTGCCACCACTGAGAACAGCCGAGCTCCATCCTCTTTGGAACCCCCCTTCAGGTAGTTGAAGGCTGCTATCAAATCCCCCCTCATTCTTCTCTTCTGGATACTAAACAATCCCAGTTCCCTCAGCCTCTCCTCATAAGTCATGTGCTCCAGACCCCTAATCATTTTTGTTGCCCTCCTCTGGACTCTTTCCAATTTTTTCACATCCTTCTTGTAGTGTGGGGCCCAAAACTGGACACAGTATTCCAGATGAGGCCTCACCAGTGTCGAATAAAGATGTTCTACCAGGAATACCAGATCTTTACTAGTCTATGTTTTAAAAGTGGAGTTATCTCAAAACAGAAGTTTATAATAGTGTTGCATATTTTTGGTGGTTTAGGGTTTGGGTTTCTTTTTTTTTAATGTAATGCAAGTGAAAGACACTGTGTTGATAACCATGACAGTCTTGCCAGTGGGACTCAACACTGAACAGGAGAGGTGAAAGAATGGCTTTGTCTCTGTACCCATTCATTCCCTATTGTTTCTTCTGAGACAGCTACCAAAGGTTCTAATTATGGCCAATTTTTGTAGTGTTGTAGGGTTTTTATTTTTGTAATGTGGACATCTTTCCAATGGGAGAAGAAGAGAGAGTTTTAGTTTTAGTGGAAAGCTGATAGCTTAGATGCAAAATGCCATTTAAGACATAATTAAATGAGGCCTTTACAAAATGTTTATCTTTTATGACTGAAATCCATACCCATTTATCATGTGTTCAAATGACTGATGTAAAACAAAATTAACTGTTCAATCAGTGAAAACAAGAAGATTCTAGGACCAAACAACTTTAGTAGCACCATAACTTCTTAACAGTTACGAGTGATGCACTCTAGGCCTCCCAAATGAGTTTGATCTTGAATAAGAAGATATACCTAATGTTCCTATTCTGCCTTTAGTTATATGCTCTTTATCATGGATGCATCTCATTTCATCAATGTCTTCCGATCTTTCAAAATTTCATTGTTTGCTGAATATGCATTATGGACATGTTGAACAGTTATTTCAACTATTCTTCCAGTAAAGAATGTGTCAGAATTGCTGTCTGTCCTGGCCTTTTGGGCATCATCTATCTTTTAATAGGAGAATCCTGTGCTGCTTTGCTCTGTAACCTCGTTCTGAGCCCAAGAAACCTCAATATGTTGCAAGTTTTGTCCTCATGGGACAATATTTCAGTGTAGCTTGATGCGCAGTCATAATGTTGTATTCTGGTGTTCTAATTAACGGTGAAGGGTTCACGACACCATGACAGATGCCATCCAACAGACAAAGGTATAACAAGATCCAAAGCCTGGAACTGAAACCAGATAGATCAAGGCTAGAAATAACACACACATTTTAAATAAACCAATGAAACAAGGTACCCTGGCCTTTGGTGGATTTTTTGTCACTTGAAGTATTTAAATCAAGACTGGGTGTCTTTCTGAAAGATATGGTCTAGCTCATCCAGAAGATATGGGCTTCATGAGTGAATTACTGAGTAGGTTCAATGGACTGTGCCATGGAAGAGGTCAGCCTCCTTACGCTCATTCCTTGTGGCTTTAAATATATAAATTTGCGCCGTTGAACAATTCATATAGGTTGACATTTACTTCTCTATAAAGGGCCAGACAAAGCCAAAAGCTCCACTTAAGTCCTATTAAAAACTTCAAGGGCCTTAAGAGGTGTTTTAGCCTTTTACACAGGGGTCCATTTCATCCAGAGGTAGTACAAGTGTGTGTGTGTGTGTGCATGTGTGTGTTCGTTCGTGGAGGAATACACAATCTTCCATTTACCTGTTTGCTACTTCTGAACACTTCGTTAACTAATATTTTTCATCTAGGATGGTTGTGGCTGTTAATTAGACTGGATTTCAGACTCTAGCTTCACCAATTTGAAAGGCGGTTACTTTGCTGACCTTTTAATGCCAGGAGTGAGATTTTCATGGTACCATAAAACAAAAACCACTATTACACTAGTAGATGGAATGATATAATGGAATTAACTGCCACCAGTTGGGTAGCATAATATCACCAATAACAATGAAAGAGAATGTGCTAAATGTTTGAGAAAGGGTTCATGCATGTGTGTGCGTGTATGTGTGTGCTCCTATTAATAGTAACGGAAAACAGATCATGTAAATCCTCACAGACTACTCTGGAAATGTGCCTCAAACACCTTGAATGTTTTGTTACTAAAATGTTTCTTTTTTTTCATACATTTTCTGAAAATATATTGGAGAGAGAGGAAATATGTTGGCCTCATCTGACCCAAAATGTCAATTCTTTAGTTGTACAATAGTTGAAAAGTCTGTATTTGTGTGTGCACATGTTAGAACAGAGTCTGGCATGAATCTATACAAGATCCATAGTGCTGTCCTCTGACTCATATCAAGGCCACAAGACCAACACATAAAAAGGCTGAGGTTGACACTGTAGCCACAGAGATCCGGAGAGAAGTACTCTGAGAGCAGGAACTCTGTGGCCAGCTATCAAGAGGATTTTGATTAAAAAGCACTTTATGTAACATCTCCCACACACTGATAAATGTTCAGCTGTAAAAGCTCTCCAGGAATGAATTCCCTCTAATAATGTTTGTTTATTTTTATCTTGTTTAAAAGCAAACCTCTATTATACATCTGCCAAAGGAAGGGAGAATATTTAGTCCACTTGTTTGTGGCTTTAGGATTTGATGAAGGGCTTTAAAGGAAACTTGAAAGCTAAGTTGCTCTTGACATTTTGATTTTCCCTGTATTTAATATATTTCGTATTTTTGTAAAGCCTTGGTGATGGGAGACACTTTTTTAAACTATCTTCTGACATCTTGGAGACTTCTTATGGGTTTTTGGTGAGCCCATAATGTATAACTGACAGCCATTGACTGGGAAATATGGTAGTTTTGAATATTAGTCTAGAGATCATTCTTACAGACAGTAGTCAGGATATTTCAGTGAATCCTCAGAGAGAGGAATTTTGTATATGTTATATATTTTGCCTTCAAGCAAACTTCAGTAAAAATCTCCAATCTTCCATAGGCTTACATCTTGGTGGTACCACATCACAGTGGAAAAGCATGCTTTCTGGACATTACTAGTACAAACTTTGGCATAAACTAATCTAGAGGAAAGAAAGCAATATTACACGTCAGAAGGGCTGAGGAGAGAAGCAAACACCAAGATCAGGGGTGGCCAACCTGTGGCTCCGGAGCCGCATGTGGCTCTTCATAAGTTAATATCTGGCTCTTTTCATAGGCACCGACTCCAGTGCTGGAGATATAGATGCTAACTTTCCAATGTGCCAGGGAGGGCTCAGTGCTCAACCCCCTGCTCTGCCTCAGGCCCTGCCCCCTCTCCACCCCTTCCCCCAAGCCTGCCATGCCCTCGCTCTCCCCCATCCCCACCAGAACCTCCTGCACACCGCATAACAGCTGATCGCAGTGGGTGGGAGGCATGGGGAGGGAGTGGGAGGCACTGATTGGTGAGGCTGCCAGCAGGCAGGAGGCGCAGCAGGTTGGAGTGGGGTGAGCTGATGTGGGACTGCTGATGTATTACTGTGGTGCTTTGGCAATGTATATTGGTAAATTCTGGCTCCTTCTCAGGCTCAGGTTGGCCACCCCTGACCAAGATGAAGACACCTCAAGAGGTAACAATTTAGTTTATGGGACACCTGGCCCTTTGGTTTCATTAACCTCTATAGCCCTTGTTCAGTAAGCACTGACTTCTTAATGAGGTACAGAATACATTTGCATGAGCTTCCCACCTTCCAAAAGGCTCTTGATCTTAACCCCATGGAGTGCACACAGAGCCCCTCAGAAACCTAATCCACACTGGACCCAGCCATGATTAGGATAGGATGGCATGGTACTGAAGTGGTTTACATTGGATTATGGGATGTTTATATCCCTTACTCCCACATATGCAGGGTTGATTATGCAAGCATTGATATTTAGGACTCCGTTTAATCCTCTGAATAATACACTACCAGTCTTCAGACTTCCTATTACACTTACAAAACTTTATTATTACTATTTATTATTATTTATTAATAATACTTTATTACTTTATCATCATTATTATTTGTAATATAGAATGTAGTGAAGCTGAATCTGCAAAGTCTTGATGAGCAGGTTCGTTTAAGGTCATTAGGATGGTTAGTGGGAAGTTATGGTTTAAAATATCTCCCGTATGCTGACGACACCAGATTTGTATGTCCACTTTGTTCAGCCCAGATGATGCAGTCAGGTGTCTTTCTCAGTGTCTGTCTGAGACTGGGGTATCCATGAAAGCAGGTTGGCTGAGGGTCTGTCCGAGTTGATAATGGCTGGCTGGGAGAAGCAACTGGAGCATATGGCAAAGATTGTAGCCATGCCTTAGATTGAAGGGGATATGTGCCCTGTTTAAAGTTCTTTTCAACTTTCCCTTACGGTACTTGTTGACTATCGGTCTCGTGCCGGTATTTAGCCTTAGATGGAGTTTACCACCAGCTTTGGGCTGCATTCCCAAGCAACCCGACTCCAAGAAGACCCGGTCCCGGCGCGCCGGGGGCCGCTACCGGCCTCACACCGTCCACGGGCCACCGCAGACCCCGGGCACCCTGGCGTGGCCCTCCCCGCCCGGCGGCGCGACGCGGTCGGGGCGCACTGAGGACAGTCCGCCCCGGTTGACAGTCGCGCCGGGAGCAGGGGGACCCGTCCCCCGCCACGGCCCCCGTACCGCACCCCCCCGGAAGGGAGGGGGCAGGGGGCCACGGGGGAAGGTGCGGCAGCGGTCATCTCCCTCAGCCCCGGGATGCGGCGAGAGCTGCTGCCTGGGGGCTGTAACACTCCCTGCCGTGAAGCAGCGAGCCACCTGCCCACCAGGCCTTCCCAGCCGACCCAGAGCCGGTCACGGCGCACCGCCTCGGTGGAAATGCGCCCGACGGGGGCCGGGGCCGTCCGGGCGGCGGTCCCCTCCCGACACCCCCCGGAGGGGGGCGAGGGGGATCCGTCGTCCCGGGCCGGCCGACCGAACCCGCCGGGTTGAATCCTCCGGGCAGACTGCGCGGACCCCACCCATTTACCTCTTAACGGTTTCACGCCCTCTTGAACTCTCTCTTCAAAGTTCTTTTCAACTTTCCCTTACGGTACTTGTTGACTATCGGTCTCGTGCCGGTATTTAGCCTTAGATGGAGTTTACCACCAGCTTTGGGCTGCATTCCCAAGCAAAGGTGTCGGGAGGGGACCGCCGCCCGGACGGCCCCGGCCCCCGTCGGGCGCATTTCCACCGAGGCGGTGCGCCGCGACCGGCTCTGGGTCGGCTGGGAAGGCCTGGTGGGCAGGTGGCTCGCTGCTTCACGGCAGGGAGTGTTACAGCCCCCAGGCAGCAGCTCTCGCCGCATCCCGGGGCTGAGGGAGATGACCGCCGCCGCACCTTCCCCCGTGGCCCCCTGCCCCCTCCCTTCCGGGGGGGTGCGGTACGGGGGCCGTGGCGGGGGACGGGTCCCCCTGCTCCCGGCGCGACTGTCAACCAGGGCGGACTGTCCTCAGTGCGCCCCGACCGCGTCGCGCCGCCGGGCGGGGAGGGCCACGCCAGGGTGCCCGGGGTCTGCGGTGGCCCGTGGACGGTGTGAGGCCGGTAGCGGCCCCCGGCGCGCCGGGACCGGGTCTTCTTGGAGTCGGTGCCCTGTTTGTCACTTCACTTCACAGCCTGGGAGTCTTGTTAGATATTCAGTTGCCTTTTGATCATCAGATAGCAACAGGGACCAGGATAACCTTTTTTTCCCATCAGTGTTAGGTTAGAAGTTTGGCATTTTTACTTGGCTACAGTTACTTTGCTACTGGGATACATGTCTTTAACACCTCGAGATTACATTATTGCAATGTGCTACAATTGCAACTACTTTCTCAATCCACTCAGAAATTGAAACTAGAGCTGAATGTGGTGGCCCATTTTTTACACGGAGTACTTACTGTAACGCCATTGCTTTGTGCTCTGCATTGGCTGCTTCCTGGTTTCTAGGCAGAGATTAAAGTGATTAAACCTGCAAACCCTGTATTGGTTGAGACAGGCCTACCTGAGACATCACCTCTGCCCCGATACAGTTCTGCTGTGATTATCTAAGCACTCAAGCTGAAGCTCTCTTGCTTTAAAAGAGAAGGGGATACAGATGAACTTTCTCCATGAACTCCCCCACTTGCTCTAAAGTAGCCTGTGTTTATTGAATTTCAGGGAATGCTTCAAAGCCCATATATCTGAATGGGCCAATGGAGAGGGCTGAGTTGTGTGTGGGGGAGGGATGAAGAGGTGGGGATGTTTTATCCTATGCTTGGATGAATTTTTGCTTTTTGTGTTAGGTGGAAGCTGTCATGGTTTGCTCCTGTTTTTAGTTTGTTATAGGTTTGTTCATAATGATCTATCAGTGCCAAGAGCAAGTAATATGCAAAGATTATCAGGGAGCTTTACAATATCACCACAGACTTGATCTGTACCAAATCCAATAGTCCAGTCCTACATCCCTCTAGCTTGTGCCAAACTCCAGTAGTTCAGCATGGACCTACTATTGCAATCAATGTATGTAGAAAGCAAAAGATCTCACAAGATATGTATCTTGAGGAATCTTAGAATTAAATAGTTTGTTCCTTTCTTTTTCTACATTGTTGTTCTTCTCTTTATTGTTGAGGGGAATTCTCAATAGTTGATTTTGGGCCAGTTCAAATACAAGCAGCATTGTGAATTTGGCTTGCATGATACATGTTTCTTCCATCAATAACTGGCCCAGTAACCTCAGTTAGGTTTCATACAATATGTAGTCACTAAACACACACAGATATATTGTAGTCCAACCTGATTAGTCCACTATGAATCAAGCTGCAAAATCCATTCTGATGTAGATTAAAAAATTCAAATAGTCAATTTCAGATTAGCAAATTATTGGTTCATGTACAGTTGTGACCTGTGTGATTTATCATTACCTTGAAATGCTGCATGTATTCTGAAGTAAGTATGTGGTAATGATGCACAAATTCCAATGGAAATAAAGGTGCAGTAACTACTCAGTGATTGCTAATGTCTCTCTATAAATAAACCTGGTCTACTTAGTAAACTTGATTACTTCCCATGTTATTGCATAAGAAACTGATAAAGAAACTGTCGGCACCGTCTGTTTAAGGAGAAGTGTTACCACAGTATGTAACCTTTGGACACTCCAAAAATGCTTGTGAAGAACATCTTGGTAGGGTCTAACTACATTAAAAAAGAGAGAGAGAGAGATCATGTATTAAGAAAACAATGTCTGGTGATGGTAACCCCTTTCTGATTTTCTAAATTAGCCTCTCTCCAAACAGGCTCATATCCTAGGAAATGCCTGCAATTAGTAGAGTATCTAAAGAAAATAGGCACAAATAGCAATAAGAATATTATTATCATAGCAGTTCCCAATAGTGCTGCTATCATTAAAGGTCTATTTGTATTTTCATTATAAAACCCTTGTTTTCAGATTTGTTTTTTATATGACTATAAAAATTTGAACCATGCAGAAATCTTGGCAGACATGCCATGCAGAAATCTTGAGGCTGATAACATGTTTGTTTTAAATGCTTTAAAAATAATGGCTTGATACTTATCACCAAAAAGCTCTGTTTTGATTATATGCTCCTATTAATGTACAGCTTCTGAACTGTGTATTTCTTTGTATAAGAGGCAATGCTTATAACATGTGAATAGTCTAACCCTTTTTTCTCTTTTTGGGTGGGAATATAAATAGAATCTCAATAGTTCCCATTCATGACTTGGGATTTTGCTACCATTGCACATGCTGAAGTCAGCTGGCATACCCGTGGAATAAGGTAAAACTCTGTGGCTTAAATTCTGGCCCATTGAGGCCAATGAGAGTTTTGCCACTGGAGTCAGGACTTCACTCTCTGTGAGTAAGGTTAGCAGCATTGTGTCACTGGAGATGAGCTGACAAAGACTGGATTTTCCAAACTCACATATGCAGAATGCAATAGATAAGCAAACAAAATGCATCACAAAGAGGACATTGATAATTTATTCAGCAGATATAACTGAAATTAATTATAATATTTCATCATATACTAGTCAAAATTCTTCAGTATAGTTAGTAAAAGTAATGAAGTAACATTACATATTTGCTGGAACTTGATGAAGACCACTTTTGAGTCTAAGTTATGAGAAATACAGATTGTGTATGTATATGTAATATTT